>NC_133800.1:5752848-6052848 GCF_043250625.1 Sebastes fasciatus
TTCTTCATTTCTGTAGCCTTTTTTCTGCTTTTTCACGGATTATCTCACAAGATCTGTTAAATAGATTCAGCCATACCACTCTGCCTTCATGAACTTTCTCCATTGTATAGTCTCAGATTATATCAGAAAGTAATTAGCTGCTGCTTCATGTATAACTCATTAGAGGGAAGATCAATACCCCTGCTCATTCTGCCTGTGCTTCATTAAGCGCACCATGAGGGCTTGAAAAGATGCGTTGGCAGTAGCGGCAGCCTCCCTCCTCGCCGCCGCCGCCGCTCCACACTTGTCTGCAAACACTCTGCTTCAAAACACAACTTTGCTTGAGAGGCAGACAAGATCACATGTCTGGCTGCTCCTGCTAACCCACAGGCTAAGTCACGTTGTGTTTTGACCCCGCGAGCCACGGAGAAGTGATTATACAGTGATGGTACTAATGAAATGCATAGAAGTGAGGAGGGTCACAGTATAAAGCACTTTTCCTGCAGCCATGCTTAATATTCCTGCTAATCAGTTATTCTGAAGAAGAAAAAAAACACTTAAAAGTTCACAGACTTTGGGGAATAAAAAGAGTCTGATTAATGTTTTATAGCATCAAAGTCTTTTACACAACAGCACCATGTGTTTGTTGTCATTGTAAATGTACTGCATACGTGTATACGAGGTGCGAGGTCGTGCCAAGCTAGGAGGTTGATGGGAGGACGTGACCCGGAGCGTGACCCAGAGAGTGATCCAGAGATTCTATTAGCAGCACCGACCTGCTTCTCCGCTGCCATTTGGCCTCATGTGGCCTGATTCACATAGTGGGCTGCAGGCTGAGCTGATGATGCTCTGATGTACAAACAGTGTTGATATCGGTACCTGGTTGAAAATTGGATTGTGTCCAGTCACTGAAAGCCACATCTGATGTGACTTATGTGATATTGTTTCATATGGATGCTACGCCAGTAATCTCAGGGAAGCTATCCATATGAATTGACTCTAATGTGCTGTTTTGCTGCGGTACAGTACAAAATGTGTGGCTATTTTGCTATTTCTGTCCTTTAATTTAACAGAGCACATTGTTATGGGGAAATGCCATTTCAAAAGCTTTTCTTCTCGGCCAAGAAATTATGTTAGAGCACTGAATGCTTGACATTTTCTGGCATGAAAATGGCCACATTTATACATAATTAATACATCTCATCTCATCTCATCTCATCTCATCTCATCTCATCTCATCTTCAACCGCGACCGGTTGGGTCGCGGGGGCAACAGCTCCAGCAGGGGACCTCAAACTTCCCTTTCCCGTGCCACATTAACCAGCTCTGACTGGGGGATCCCGAGGCGTTCCCAGGCCAGTGTGGAGATATAATCTCTCCACCTAGTCCTGGGTCTTCCCCGTGGCCTCCTCCCGGCTGGTCGTGCCTGGAACACCTCCCTAGGGAGGCGCCCAGAGGGGGCATCCTTACCAGAGGCCTAGACTACCGCCGCCTGCTGGTGTGGAGAGTTATTTTCTCTCACGCAGGCCCAGAACGTACGTGGTATAGTTGGCTGCTGGCTGTAGTTTTTGCGGTGTGTTTGTGTGCAACCAAAGAGTATGAAAGAGACAAAACTCTTATTATATATTATATTGCTTATTATATTTATAATATTTTATTGTTCAACAAAGGCCAATTCCGTAGAATATGACAATAGATTAGAAATACATTTTGTTTTACTTTTGTACGGCACTTTGTAGGCGGACGTTTTACTGGCGTCTGGTCGTCACTTTCAGTCCTAAATGGCGGAAGCGTAGCTTTGCTTGGTGCAACTTGTCAGCCAAGACGCAGGCGAAGTGAGACGACTCAACGGTCGGCCTTCGTCACTGCTAGTTCTTTGATGTCGGGTTGGTGTGTCTGGGCCTTAAAAGCCTACCAAAATTTAATGTACCAGTAGGGAAAAAAAGGTATTTGTTCATGTTCATGTTGATATCCTGATACATTTATTGCACTTCTGATATGTTAGACAAGTAGCCTGCTTCTAACAGATTCGGTGGCTATACATTTCACAGAGCTTAAATAAGACATTTGTCTATTTTTCAAATAATTCATCTACTGTACATACTGGTACATAGTTGCCCTTTTTTGTACATTTTCAAAGCTCTTAAAGTACACTATATGGACTGTATTTCTCTCCCAGGTGAAAAGTCTCTTTCTGTTTGTTACCATAAGAAATTATGCATTACTAAGATTTTACAGACTACAGACAGTGGCAACAGGCAAATTTGTTAAAATCAACATGACTAACATCCTGACAGGCTCCTGACATGGTGAGACAGATGCTCTGGTTTATGTTAGTGATGGTCTAAAAATATTGTTTTGTGGGAATCTACAGTAGAAGCAGGAAGCTGATGCACAGAAGCATTTTTCAGTTTTCTCCTCTTTAGCCTCGGCTCTGCATATCTGTACCAGTGCTCTCCTGTTCCAGCTGCCACCACACCTCAACCCACGCCGCATGGAAGCAGGCTCCACGGGCAGCAGCTGTCGTCACATTCCCTGTCACCCCCCTGCTGAGGGACCATTTCTCAGCCCCTGCAGACCAGACACAACAACGCTGACTCCTTGTCCATCACTGCCAGAGCTGAGTTGACGTTTTCTTCAAGGGTTCAGGCTGATACTTGACATGCAAGTTACATTGGGCTCCATTGGGTCTTTTAGCTCAGGGGTTGAGACAGCTGTACTGCTGCCACAACTTTGCACAACCCTGAACAATTGTTTATGTTGTTGGTGCTTCCCAGAGCCAGGTGTAGTTTGTGACTGCTCAGCAGTCTCTTTGTGACCCCTGCGCCACCTCCTCCATCTTGAGGAAACTATTCATTTGGGCTTCCCATCAAATCAATCACAAAGCTGTTGATGGGAGTTGTGGCTCCCTGGACAGTCATCTCTCCAGCAGTTCCTGCACTTGGACTCCTAAAGTCTCCCCAAACAATAATTACATCTGTCAGTCACCAAGGCCAAAGACCAAATTGCATGGTTTACTTCCTGTGGCAAGGCCGACTGCGAACTGCACTCTTGTGCAGTTAATCCATCTTATTTTAAAGGAACAGTGTGTAACATTTCAGGGGATTTCTATTAGCAGAAATGGAATATAATATTCATAACTATGTTTTCAGTAGTGTATAATCACCTGAAACTAAGAATCGTGTTTTTGTTGGCTTAGAATGAGCCCTTCATATCTACATAGGGAGCGGGTCCTCTTCAAGGAGTCTGGCACGTTGCTCCACCATCTACGTTACCTGAAGGCCACCGTAGTTCTCCAACGCGCTTGTGAAACTGCGGTAACGGCGAGTCGCAGAGTGCTAAACCGTGCAAACGCCAGCCGCCGGCAGACTTCCGTTGCTCCTAAAGTAGTGTTATTATGGTAATGATGGCCTCTGATCGAGGCGGATGGCGTTACTACGGTTTTGCACTTGGCAGCTCACGTTACCACAGTCTTGTAAAGAGAGGAATGAGCAGATGGGTAATCACTCATTTGGTTCCAATCTGCAACCACACCATTAGATGGCGTCAAATCCTACACACTGTACCTTTAATGCACAGACATTAATTTGAGCTTTGTTATGTTGAAGAACTACATTTCCTTTTTACTTATGAAAATCTTCAGGGAGACTGAAAGTTCAGAAATCTGAGAAGAAAGAGGTCAAAAGTGTGTAATAGTAACACTGCCATGCTGGAGTATTTTAAAAAACTTAAACTGTTTAGAGAGTTTGAAGAAATGCATCCGACAACCAGAAATTCTCCTCATATCAGGAAAGAAAACTTTGTTCAGAAAGTGACAGAGGACTCCAGGGAAGACCTAAAACTCCCTAATAACATTCTGCACACATTCTCAAGGGGAACTTGGGATTTGCGACACCCAGCGCATTAGTGCCGGCAGCAGTGCGCTCAGGAACGAGGAACGCCGGGGCCCCGTCGCAGATAAGCGCCGCAACCCTGAATGATTTCATTAACATGGAGCATGATATATCATGCAAGGCAGGCTAAACCCACAGGCATGCATCGGGGGGGCTTTAACCTGCCACAGTGAGGAGATGAAAACATATGCATCTCCTCACACGTTTTCCCCTGACACAAACTGAACGCAGAGACTCGATGATGGCGTCGCACTTTGGGACCTGAGTATTCTCATCATAGGTGTTTGTGCAGCACTTGTCACTGTGGAGCCAACCCGCCTGCAGTCTCCTGCTTTTCATTTACACTTTAGCAGATTAAAACTTCTAGACAGGTGAATAATATACTGTAGCTGGGAGAAAAATGCGAACTGACACAAGCCGACATCTTCACAAAGCACATGGCGGAGGAAGACGTGCAGGATCAGAATGTAAAACGAATTAAGGAGGACATAGAGAGAACAAAGCCTCGTATAAAGATCAATAAAACTAACTGATTGATATTCACAGGTTAGTCTGGCCAATATTCAGTGATGCTAAAAGCCAGCGTGCTCATGGGAAAAACGCAAAGAGGCACATTACAACTGCTGCATTATTAAATGCGTAAGTGGAACTACAGTAGAGTTTCTGTCAGAGAGAGAGGAGGAGAGAGGTCTTGAGATATTGAGCTCAGTAAATATTTGACTTGAACTTCAACATGTTCCACTTGGAGTAAACTGCACACTCACAGACGTTGTACATCACATAACACACAGTTGGAAAGGACAGCACCCTGTGTAGTGCAACCACGAATCTGGCATCAGATAGATACAGAGGATCAGTTTTTTCATTTGTTATTTGGAGCCATTATTTTATGAGACTTTGACGGAACATATCCTGGAAATTAAAACTTGGGGGCGGTGTACAATTGGTGATCGGCCTTCCGCCTTTGTAAGCAGCGTGGCCATGATGTAAACAGGGAATACTATTAAAACAATTGAGGGATCAGCTGGATTTGGCAGGGTGGCTAATAGCTTCACAGCAGTTTAATCAGGACTTTAGCAATTATTCACACTGCTGAGAATGCACATGGTGGCAGTATAGTGATGGTGGGGGGTGGGGTGCTGTGCAACAGACTTTGAGAACAACAAAGTCTGCTGTTCATGTCAGTTCTGATCAGACGGCTTTAGCCCGCTGAACTAACTGGGCGCAGCCAGGTCACTAAATTAGATCAACGCCGTGTGCAGGTCGGATTAAGACTTAGACTAAGATCCAAATTTGGAGTGGCACTGAATCCACGGTGCTCTGAGCCCCGACACCCAACAGCTCTGTTGTAGTTCATCACTGATTTAGCTTTGGGCCAGTTGATATTTTGCACTTCGGCCAGCCTGTGCAGTATTGTCAGTGTGTGAGGTCTGAGCTTGCATTTACCAAACAGATCAGACTCTAGGTTCCAGCTCACCTCTCAAGAGTTCAGTCAATTCCCCAGAGACACGAGGCAAAACAAACAACATGCTCAGCCTGGAAGAGATAAGGCCGGATGAAGCTCTTTCCCTTTAAGTTAGTTAGAGGACTTAAAGCACTTGAAGCTGCATGACATGGCACACTGCCATAATGTTACATGCGCACAGCCTCCGTCTCCTTTCCACGCTTCCCATTTGTTGGCTATGCAATGCCAGAGTCCGCCATGTTGCTCCGCCATCTTTCTACAGTAGCCCAGAACAGACAAACCAAACACTGACTTTAGATAGGGCCTTCCACGTTTTTACGTTACCTGAAGGCCACCATAGTTTTCCGACACGGGCCACAGAGTGCAAAACCGTGGTACCGCCAGCCGCAGTCTGACTTCCGTTGCTCCTAAAGTAGTGTTATTATGGTAAGGATGGCCTCTGAGCGAGGCGAACGGCGTTACCGCGGTTTTGCACTCGGCGGCTAACATTACCGCAGTCTTGGAAAGGGAGGAGTGAGCGGAGGGGCAGTTGGTTTCAATCTGCAACCACACCACTAGATGCTGCCAAAATCCTACACACTGTCCCTTTAATGATGAGCCTTGAAAGTAATGCTGGGTTCGGTTACTCCTGCAAGAAGTGAGGTCAGTTCCCCTGAGACAAGAGGCGAAACAAACTGAAAACATCCTCACTCTGGAAGAGATAAGGCAGCATGAAGCCTAAGCATATTGAGAGCTGCAGAACCCCACTGCACACTGCCTAACAAAAACATCCAGACCACCCAATTAAACTGCCTGACTGACCCTTATCACCTTAATATGTGAAAAAGTGCTATGTACATAACACTAACAGAGCCAGGGAACAGCTTACTGTAGTTTCTGTGAATCACCGTCTCCAAAGAAGTGAGAAGTGAAGAACTGTCTGCTTCCTGTCCTTGTTTTTCAGTCAGAGATAGAGAGACTATGACTTCATCGGCTGGACACGGACAACATTCACAAAAATTGAAGGCTTTTCTGTAGAATTCTGCACACCGCTGGGCCAAAGAAAACAGTGTAGCAGAGGAAATCCACAGCTCGGCGCTGGCTGTGATGCTCTCTGGCAGACGGTTCAGAGCGCTGCCTCTGTCACAGATGTGGTCAACAACTTCCTTCCCCACCACCAAGGGTAATAATTCACTACACTTTTATTTAAAATTCATATAGTGTCTGTCAAATTTGAATAAAAATAGAACTGCTGCATGATTGGGTCTGCCCGTACAAAACTATGGCTTCAAGATTCAAACTGTGGCAGCGATTTCTCTCCATATGACACACTATATTAGGTCATCCTGGAATCCACAGAGAATGGTGAAGGCCTGAGGGCTGGAAACATTTGTCCATTGTGAATTAAATCTCACTCTAAAATATCCTCACTGTCAAGCATGATGCCATTATTTTGAAATAGACATTTGGCAAAAGGATAACATAGTAACTGGTTGGAGTACAGAGGCCCTCCACCAAACTGGTTCATAGCGAAGCTTCACTGGGGTTTATTTTCGGTCCCTGCATTCTGGCTGTAGCCAAGCATATTGGCAGGGGTTTAATAGACAACCAATTTATTTGGCTTTTTTCATATGAGGTTTGGTGCCAGAGGAGTTCCATTACACTTTCAGATATGAGAGCGGATGACGGAAAGTGTGTGAAAGCTAAAAAGGCTCGGGTGGAAGGCAAACAGCAGCTAATGCACAACACCATGAAACCACTAAATGTATGTTTTGTCTATTTTTTAAAGCAATAAAAAAAATTCCCTGGATGTCCGAGCAATAAACCTAAAACTGTATTCTTATAGCAGCTGGTGCTAAGGTCTACATATATTTGCATATAGGTTTACGAAGAAGAAAGGACATATCTCTCTATAAGTACATGACATTTGGCAGGTCAATAAATATTAATACAAAACTGATGCCTATTCATAAACTGTCCAGAGAGGTGTGAAATAATAGCATGTGACGGACATGACAGGATAAGGTCGCCTCTACAGTGAAGTACAAAGGGACTGGGTGAAAGTCTAACAGAGGTGAGCCTGGCTGGAGCCCCCTGGATCCGGGGCTTCAAAGACGGGAGCGACCGACCACTTATATTTATAGAATGCCACCTTACACGAACGCATCGGACGGATATATCAGACCAATATTAACTTGAGAGTGTAATGTTTCAGAGTATATAAAACTACTGTCATCGGAAAAGTTTGAAAGCGGCTATAATCGCATAACAATTCCACACATATAGTGGCTTTAAAGCAGCACTAGGCGAGATTTGATCAAATGTCATTAAAAAAAAGTTATTTTTATAAAACGGTCACTATATCCTGACAGTAGTGCATGAGACAGGTAATCTGAAAAAAATCATATGTTCTCTGGTGTCCTCCGGTGCTGCTAATGTCATCTACAAGATTTCACAGACTGGAGGAAAACAACCAATCAGAGCTGAGCTGGAGCCTTGCTGTCTCTGAGCAGCTGTCAATCACTTCGCAAACTCCAATCAAACGGTCAAACTAGGCAGCGCTGATCAAATATGAATCAATACTCTGTTACTGTAATGCCTATTTCTCGCGTAAAATGTTTTCAGAAACATCTTGTAGTGTACTATTTAACTGTAAAATGAGAAACTTCCGGCTGCCACGTTGAGATCAGTTGAGAAAATAATAAGCACCTCCAACCAGTCGGAGCAAACTTTCTCATTTTACAGCTAAACAGTACACTACAAGATGTTTCTGAACAAATTTGAGGTGGGAAATAGTCATTACAGTAACAGAAAATTGATTAATATTTGATCAGCGCTGCCTAGTTTGACCGTTTGATCAGAGTTTGCGAGTGATTGACAGCTGCCTCCGTTGAATGAACTGCCAATAGGATCGTCTCTCTCTCTGAAATGACCTGTGATTGGCCAAAGTCTCCCGTCGAGAGCTAGATTTTTTAAAGCCTGAAAACAGAGCCATGAGGAGGTGCAGAAGTCTAGTTTTCTCTCAGAACACTTGAATTACAATATGCTGAAAGGCTAGTATGGAATTTTTGCCCAATGATGCCAAAAACATTCTGCCTACTGCTGCTTTAAGTCAAAAATGTTATTATCTGGATTGAACTCTGCTACTACTTTGATCGCTGTGCCCCTTCATCTCCACAGACTTCTAAAGCCACTTACTTCAAAAAGTGGCAAACGTGCGGAAGACCTGCCCTTATAATCACAGAGTCCGTCTTCCTCTGTGTCCCAGAGATGGACACCGCTTCACTCTTGTAAACACCGAGAGCCTCGGCTCGCAACACACTCCTTGATCTCTCGGAAAGCAGCTCCGGCCGAGGGTGTTAAGACAGAGCTCTGTTTCTACTTATTACTAGTCATGGTCTCTCTCTGGCAAAACAACATGAGGGGAAGAAGGGCGGAGACACCCTCGGAGGGAGAGGCTGGAGGTCTAAATGAATCCCACATGTTCCCCAGGAGGAGACTTTCCAGGCGGCCTCGGCTCGCTCAGCGGGCGGGAGGGTGGTGCAGCACGGCACAACTCTGAGAGCACCTCGCTGCCCTTTCCCGCACTTTTCGCCCACACACTGCTGTGCACTGAATCCACATGGATGCATTTAGCTCAACTATGGCATCACAAGGCACAATTTACTTTTCTTGGCAAGCACCAGAGCTCCAGAAAGTCACGGCTTCAGAGAAACCGAAAGGACTTTAAATAGACAGCAAGAAAGGAACACAGTCACGAACTGCAGTGGGAAACTAAATGAATCTAAATATTCGTCCAACTTTATTGATCCAGAGGAGCGAGGTCACATTCCGACTAATTTAAGACATTTCCTCCCTGTTTTTCATGGCATATTAAATTTGTCTGATTCAGTCGTATTACAAAAGTGTGTACAAGCAAAAAAAGAGGACGGGCTAATTTTAGAAAGCACTGATTCCTGATTAAAACTCAACGTGCGCTTGAACATCATGCTAAGAACATGATGCAATTTGAATTATTTATCACCTGCTGTTGCAGATTAGGATGTCTGTGCTTTTATTCATTTGTGATAAATCATGCTAATCTGCAAACAATTATCTGTTAAAGAGGACCTATGATGCTTTTGTGCTTTTTCTCCTTTCCTTTAGTGTGATAAATAGTTTTTTTTGTGCAAGTAAAAAAGGTCTCGAAAGTTACAAAGTCCACGCCAAAGGGATTTACTCTCCCAAACAGACACACTGCTCCACACTGCTCCAGAACTGCGTGAAACACCTGCGTTGAAGTCCCGCCTTTTCTTCCGTAACGTGGTGATGTCACTAAGTACCACATATAATACCTGCCTATAGCGGCTAGTTTGCCACACCCTGAAACAAAGCTAGTTAGAGCAGAGCTGGAACGGAGTCCGAAGAGATGGTTCGGTTGACCAATCACAGCAGAGTGGGCTTTTTAGGGGGGCAAAAAGAGGTGCTGCAGCACAGCCGGTATGAGAAAAACAAAGCGTTGAACATTAAAGCATGTAAACATGAGCATAATAAGTCCTTTTTAAAGATATATGGTCTTGAGCAGATGGGTTTTTACTGGAATTTAGCACTCTGTTACAACCATTTAAATCCTTCCAGTAGTGTGAAGAATTTGCAGTGCATTTGTTTCAGTAACAGCACTGCAACAGCACTTTGTATTTTGGGATTCTCATTACATTACTTTAAAAATGTACAAGAACAGAGGAAACTGTTGCTCTTTAGCACAGTGCAAAGGTGATCATTAAAATGGAGCTTTACAATGTAATAACTGGTTTCACATAGTAGAGTAGGTGACAGCGACGTTGATTTTGTGGATGATTACAGAGGGACAAAATCAAGGAAAACTTGCCCAGACCTGCAGCTTGATGTGATTTAAAGTTGGCAGTTTGTTGTTTGTGTGGCATGTAGAGTAGGCAGTCGTCCTGCTCTGGGATGCATGGTGGAGAGCCAGGGAAGAGGATCTGTCAGCATTATCTTAACCTAGTTGTCAAGCAGTGACAGGAGGGCTGGGGTGGAATGAGATTAGAAGACGTGGCCTTTTATTCTCTGGGCCTCTTTCACTCATCGATACCGATGGAGGCAGTCTGCTCTGGCTGTATGAAAGCTCTGCCAGCAGCCTGCTGCTCAGGCCCGCAGGAACCTTGATGGAGGGAAGATGAAGTGGCAGTTCAAGATTACCTTTTCTCTTCAGTAGAAGTTTGCCTTTGCAAACTGTGGCGACGGTGTAATGCGGGTTGGGTCTGACTAGGGCTGCGAGCAGGGAGGTGACGGTCTACACGCAGAGTGACCACGAAAGTAAAGTTGTTATTGAGATTAGTCCCTCCTCTTATACTTTTAATGATTCTGATTTTAAAACATATTTGACTATGATTGAAAATGTCAAACCAAAAAATTATAAATTGGCAAAAACTATTTGATTATTCAGACATTTCAACAACAGTTTAACAGACCTGATTGTTTTGTTTTTTTCATCCTTACATTTTATTTGTTGTATAATTTATTTAATCTTTATATTATTTTTATACTGTGAAATATATTTACCGATGTAATGAAAAATCTGAAAATGCTTATGTAACTACTGTATTGAACTTTCTAAATAAAGTTAAATTATCGAGATTAGTCGACTAATCGATGAGTCGATCAACAGGAAAATAATTGCCAACTATTTTGATAACAGATAAGTCGTTCATTTTTTGTTCAAGTAATTGTTCTCGCAAAAATGTCAGAAAATGATTTTTTCAGCCTGTCAAATATGGAAATTACTGCTTTTCTCTGTATTATATCATATTAAACTGAATATATTTGGGTTTTGGACTGACAAAACAAGACATTTAAAGACATCACCTTGGACTTTGGGAAACTGGGATGGACATTTTTCAAGAAAATAATTCGCAGATTAATCGATAATGAAAATAAAAGTTAGTTGCAGCCCTAATCGAGCTGACAAATAAAATGAACAACATTATTTTTCTGCTGCCCCCCCCCCCCCCTTGGGAGTCTTTAAAGGACCTTTGTTGACCTCAGTGAGAACCACTACTCTTCAGCTTTACTCTGAGGAGACACAACAGCTGGACATACCTCGGCTCGACAGATAGATATATGACAGTTCGCTGCCAGGGCGGACAGGACTGGTTTGTGTGTGTGTGTATATGTTGGATGTATTAGCTGTTTGGTAAATGGTTTACTCCATTCAGAAGTACCTTCAGAAACACACTCCTTTAGATCATTATTAGATCAAGACATTCGTCTGACACTCACACTTGATCACATCACTGTCTAACAGTCGGCAGCTAAAAATATACGAGCGATGGAGTTCAGACTCAGACGTGTCGAGCTCCCGCTAGAGTAACACTATGAGTTCTACTGCTGTTTGAAATGACGCTTTGATTTTTGATAGTAGACATTTTCAAAACATCAAAAGCATTTCACCGTGATATACAACAACGACACAATAGATCAGGCACTGCATGTGTTACAACAACCTCAAACTCACTCCCACTGACATCTATTAGATGATAACTCCAAAATAGCTTTTTGTTTTGCCTACAAATGTGGTGAACGGGAGTGACTTTCTGAATCCAGCAAACATTTACGGTATTCCAGGGAATCTTTGTTTAATCCTACCACAGAAACGACATGACTTCTCTTATTTTTGAATGTTAAAGCTGCACATAAGGATGCTCAAACACTAAAGACTACGAGTCTACATGTAGTGGCTCTAGAGGACTATAATTAGGTACAGCGGTGCCTTGAGCTAATAAACAAGAGCTATATACATACAGCACACTAACTGGCGTACATTAAGATCAAATGAATTCAGTTACACTGAACTCTTTCTCATTGAGAGACTCCCTGGAATTCTCTCAAGGACCCCTGAACACCACTCGGGACCCGCTGGTCTCTTCATGCATAATAACTATAGTTGAGTTTCTGAGTAGGTAATGTTTTACACTGCAAATGGAAATCAACACAGTGCTGATGGGTTTAAATAGGAAGCAACTCAGATTGGTGTTACATGATGGTATCAAAGACACAGAACTTCAAAAGGACTTTTTGCTTCTTTACTGATGAAATCAGGACATGAGGGGGGGGGGGGGGGGACACAACACTGTTTAAGTGTAAATCCTTCACAGTGAATTAAATCAGTCACTTTGACTTAACTGTGGTGGAACAGGGTTTTTTGACTGCCACACCATGTAGCTGCTTTAAAGGGATTTAATTGTATTGTTTCCCATAAATGTTGCTATTGTGGCTGTATGGGGCTAATCATCCTCTACTTCTGTAGCACAAACCATGGATGTATAAAGAGAACTGGATACAGTGTTGGAGGCGCTTAGTGGCGCATAAAGCAAAAAAAGTTTGACTTCCAAGTATAAAATTACCCAGATCTCCCAGCAATCTTCCGCATCTATTGGGCCCACAGAGCAGGCGCAGTAGCGTTTCCTTTAACTCCGCCTCCCAGCCCGCGGTCCAGCCTCCGTCTCGGTCTCTGGATTCGGCTATTAGTGCATTTTACAACTTTTAGGACTTAATGATTTAATTGAGGGCTATTCTAGTGTTCGTATTGGGAAGTTGATTTACCTCAAAAAAAATTATCCGCCGAGTAACAGACGTCTCTTTCCCAATGTAAGTCTATGGGAAAAAGTATTTTTGGACCTGATGGCATCACGTGACGGACACGGAAGTTGTAGTACCGTCGTTTGGCCACTATGTTAAATTTGCTTCGAAGCCTGGCGCACTTCCTGGCGGCATGGAACAAACACACACTGAATGGAAAGCTATCCACAGTCTCACAACAAACCGATGTGCAAGGATGTACAGTAGATCCCTGCATCAGAATCAGAGACAAGTGCTTGAAATGATTTGTGTAAAAACAAAAAAAGAGTTCCCCAAATCTCTACAAGGAGGTGGAGAGTGCAAAGTTAGCACAAGCCATACAACCACAATAGCCAAATGAATGTGATGATCTGACAGGTTGGAAACGTGCCTTGTGGTAAACCCTAAACCACAATAAGAGGGAAAATTAACCATAAATCAGCACACAGGCTGAAAAAACATGCTGTCAAAAGCAATAAGACCGTAATGTAATGTAATGTAAAAAAAAAAAAAAGTAAATTTATAAGTGTGGCCTTATCTTCTGCATTACCTCAAAGAGAAATAAGACCCCTTGCCTGTCACCTTAAGTACCTTCTGAGAGCGACACAACCCTGCATTGCAATGTCAATCTCCAGCCCCTCACTCCACAGGACCTACAGAGGAAATTACATTGTTATCTAATCTAACAAAGCTAGCCACACCGCACCAACCTGCTACTGGTTTTATCCCAGTTATCTCGACAAACCAGGAGTCTGCGCCACATGGATTTTATGAATAGGCAGAGGGAATATTTTGGCCCCGGTGAGCTTGTACGTCATCGGCTACTTTTGGCCCCCGTCAAGATGATCAAGTTTTATCCTTTGTGTGACATGAGGACAGGATAGTTCCTCATCCACCTCAGCTGATGGGGCTCAAACCGAATGCTGAGACAGTGTGTGAGGACAGAATAGTAACACTTAAGCGAATGTTTCTGGTGGCAAGATGAGAAGGAGTTAGAAGACGAATACTAATGAGCTCGCCTGCTCTCACGGGAGTCGTGGGATATATTTTTATAAAGCTGACTCGGAGGTTAACGTGAGTATCACATCAGGGAGGCTGAGATTCTCTGGTTTCTAGCTTTGATAGATGCTTGTTCATGAGACCCTGAAAGAGCTACAAGGGCTTCTTATTCATAACATGTGAATTGGTAATTTCCTCCTTCTGAGAAACGCTCTGCCCTTGCCACATCTCAAACTTGGCAACATATCCTCAATCACACATTTAAATAAACAAACTAAAGCCAAATCGGTCCCAATGTCATATGAGCAATATTTAAAACAGGCAGCAAAGACGGCCAGGTTCCCACAGCGAGCATAAACAGGACGAGTTAAACCAACAATTCATTTCACTACAGTCAAACACCGGCCGCCTCGAAGCCACTGACGCCGCACAGGAGGAAGGGAAACGGGCTCTAATGGACACTAATACCGAGCAGCGAGGCGTTGATGGTTACGAGCTTGTTTACCGAACCTCTTGACAAAAAGTCGACAGCAGCTCAGCATACATAATCACACGTGGGACGCGGATTAGGATCAATGAACCAACATTCAATTATGCTTTTAGACCTTCAATTAATAAGACACGGAAAACCACGATGTTACAAACAGCAGAGTGAAGAGGGGACGGGTGAACAAAGAGAGTGGGACATTACCAACATCTCTGGCCATATGTTCAATGTAAAAGAAGTTACATTTATAGGAAAAATAACACCATAAAGCTAAGGGGACTCTTCTGGTTAGCCCACATTAAAGGGGACCTATTATACTTTTTCCCTTTCCTTTAGTGTGTTATATATTTTTTTTATGCATGTAAAAGGTCTGCAAAGTTATAAGGCCCAAAGTCCACGCCAAAAGGGAGTTTCTCTTCCCCACAGAGACACTGCTCCTGAACTGCCGGAAACGGCTCTTCCGTAACGTGGTGATGTCACCAAGGGATTTTAGGAGTGGGGGGCAGGGGGACAGGAGCTCAAACAGAGCATTTCAGACAGATGGTGAAAAGAGGTGCTGCAGCACAGCCGGTATGAGAAAATGTTAACGTTTTTTGAACATTAAAGCGTTCTAGTAGAAACCCAAAATACAAGTATGTACCTGAAAATGAGCATAATAGGTCCTCTTTAAGCAATTAAATCAGAATCTTAAAAACTCTCTCATAAAAAGGTTTGATAAGGAACCCCGGGGTTGTACCCCTTAATTAATATGACACATTTCAACAATGTTTTTCACTGTAGGGCAAATGTTCAGTGTTTGTTTCCCTGGGTCATTTATGATGTCACCCATTGGTTTGTGGACTGACGTTTATGTTATGTTACCTAATTTTGCTCAGTATGAGGTGTATTTGGCTAAAGCTGCTTAAAACATATGACTACTGGAATTATAGAGATAGATAGATCTATGACATGAAACACATCAGTAAATACCCCACTTGTCAATTTTTAAGCTTTTATATGTCTTAAAGGTCCCATATTGTAAAAAGTGAGATTTTCATGTCTTTTATATTATAAAGCAGGTTTAAGTGCTATATAAATACTGTTAAACATTCAAAACGCTCAATATACAGAGAAATACACACAGCCTGTATTCAGTAATTGTGCGTTTGAAACAAGCCGTTAGGATTTCTGTCCATTTGTGATGTCACAAATATAAAATATATAGATTATTACATGGTTTTAAACATAAACATTCTAAATGTGTCCCAGTTTATTTCCTGTTGCCGTGTATGTAAATAACATCAGCTGTCAGGAAGTAAACATGGACCATGGACTGTTGCCTAGCAACGCAATTCCCTTGCAATTCCGTTGAAATGCACTAAAATGGAGCGTTTCAGACAGAGGGTAAATACAGGTATATTCAGGCAGACAGTATGAGGAAAATGTAGAGTTTTTTGAACATTACAGCATGTAAACATGTTCTAGTAGACACACAAAATACAAGTATGAACCTGAAAATTAGCATGATATGGGACCTTTAAAGAAGGCGGTTTGCTAACAAGTGGCTAAACGAGACTAAACGTCATCATGCTGAACACTAGTCCGCCTTTAGCTTGGTGACGTGAAGTTATGCGACCGTGGTGTAAAGTATTTCATTTATAGCCGAACATTAGCTTCTTGCTTTCTTTGCTTCTTTTACTGGCAATCACATTTATGCTTAGAAAATCATAAAAGTGGTGTTCATTTGTGAAGGTGTACTTGCTGAAGAAAATTGTTTGGAACTTTTGTCGAGGGAACCAGGGTGATGCTAACTTCCGGGTTGGCCTACAAAAAAATGGTCAACCTTGCAGCAGTCTACAGCCATATATGTACCACGATATAGAACCTAAAAGGTTAAATATAGGAACACTTGTTTTAACAGTATATCACCCCCCTCTTTCCTATGTTTCGACAACTCTGCACTCTCTCAACTAAAATCGGAAATACCTTTAAAAATCTCGACAAGAACCTCAGAGTGGAGCACAAATGCAAAACAATGCATCGGGTAGAATCTGAATGAAGTCCGACTGAATGGATGTACAGTGAAAAGGAGGAAACAGATGTGGAAGCTGGAGATTAGATTCCTGACAGGCCTGTTCTCATTCAGCCTGGTGATTGTGGCTCCACCACTAACTGCCTCTCTCATAATTCACCTCCACGCTGCAAAAACTGCTGAACAGAGGTCTCGGCCAGATGATCAATTGACAGTTTCCACACATCTATCCATGCGTACTCTTTAAGTATGGACTATTAGGCTTGACAACAGATGATAATAGCCAGCCTGGCAGTTCTGTCTCCTGAGCAGGTTATCCTTTTGGCATATGGTCAAGGGCGGTGCTGAAGCCATCCTGAGGAATTACTTAAAGGCAAAAGAAAGCTTCTTTTAGTGCAGCCATAATACAGAGCTGGGACTAATTTAGACCCAGCGAAGAAGTCTAAGCTACTGTATAATAGAATCTCCTTATAGACCCAGATAAGGCTGGGATAATACTATGACGGCTAAACTGTGACTAAAAGCTTAATTTATCATCAGTATTTTTGTGAGGAGTCGTGGTCATGCTGTGCAGATATAAATAATTCTGTACTAATGTGTTCTAATTCAATCTCTGTGGGAAACACAAACTGTCAGGCGTCAGTAAGCCAAACAGTATCACACTATGGACAGTGTGTGTGTGTGTGTGTGTGTGCGTGTGTGAGAGCCATAGCTGGCTCCAAGTCTCATCGTCCATTGCACATATGACACCAAGTGGCCTGCTGGCAACAGTGGGACCTTTAACACACTGCGGCCCAGGAATAAAAAAAGATTTGTGTCCCTGGCACTCAGCTGTACATAAGCGTGTATGAGGGACTAGTATAGGTCTTTAGTTTTAACCCCTGCACGTCTAAGCTTGTGGCTGCCAAAACAAAGTTTGCGACATAGAAATGTAAAATGGTCCTACTTTTGCCAGACTAGACTGGGTCCAACATGATGGACTCTCTCTATGTGTGTGTTTGAGAATGAGGAGACATGGCCTAGTTTGGCTGTACACTGCTCCCCGGGGGGTTCCATTATACGCGACTCAATCCTCCAGACCTTTTACTGGGAATAAAGGAGCAACCACGTAAAGTCTTAATCCTCACCCTTGAACCATCTGCTGGGAGGATGAACCTTAATGTGTAGATTGACGTGAACCCAGCAAAAGAACAACTATTTTTTTTTTCAAACTGGGCTGCAAAAATTCTGCTATTTGCAAACAACGTGACTGAAATGCAAATCTCTTATTAAATCATAACACATTCATTCAACACAAAGACTTGTAAATCAGGCCATTTGTTTATGCAAAGCCCTAGACACTAGACACTACGAGGAGCGCTGGGATTTTTAAAGATACAATCCAACCTACCGACGCAACCCCACAAACACCATATGTTTCCTTCAGTCTCGGTCGCTGACCTGACACTGAGAGTGCAAAACTACTCGGAGGGGCAGCTCAAGCATTTTCTGTGTTTACCTGCATTTTCTAGTTCATACAAGTGAAGAACAGATTCTGTATCACACTTTTGCAGATACAGATCTGTGTCAAAAAGCAATAAATGATTTAATGGTACAAAAACACGCAACCTTAGATCAACAACAGCTATTAAAGGAACAGTGTGTAACATTCAGTGAGATCTATTGGCAGAAATGGAATATTAATAAGTTTGTTTTCTTTAGTGTATTAACACCTGAAAATAAGAACTGTTGTGTTTTCGATTCCTTAGAATAAGATGCTTATATCTAGATAGGGAGTGGGTCCTTGCCGGCCACCATGTTTCTACAGCAGCCCAGGATGGACAAACCAAACACTCTAGACAGCGCCATTTGCGTTTTTGCATCGGCCACCGTAGACACGCTTGGTGCACCGGAGAATTTTCAGTTGGTTGCAATCTGCAACCCATCCCTAGACGCCGTCAAATCCTACACACTGCACCTTTAAGGCTTCAGTAGGCAGAACGTTTTTGGCATCATTGGGCAAAACTAGAGTAACAGAATATTGATTCATATTTGATCAGCGCTGCCTAGTTTGACCGCTTGGCCGGAGTTTGTGAGTGATTGACAGCCGGCAGACTCCAGCTTGGCTACGATTGGTTGTTTTCCTCCAGTCTGTGAAATCTTGCAGATCCCATTAGGAGCACCGGAGGACACAGAAGAACATGATTTTTTCCAGCTTACCTGTCTCATGCACTACTGTCAAGATATAGTGACCGTTTCATAAAAATCACTTTTTTAATCATATTTGCTCCTATTCTACCTACTGCAGCTTTAAGTAAAAATATGTGTTAGAAATGACAGCAATTGCCTATTACGCTAATACAGTGACACATCATCTACACACCCAACATGTACAGTCTTTAAAACACTGTAAACCCCCCCACCCCACCTCGGAGCAGTTTTATACTTTGGCAGATGACAACATGGCTCTCTGTGTAGGCTAAAGGTTGGATGATCTAACCCAATAGTCCTCAGTCCAGGTCAGAGGTTTCCAACATGATCCCCCCTCAGGGGTTCCTCACGAATGTGAGATTGAGCTGATCACTTCACTGATAATCCATTCACCTGGGGGTTAGCAGTAGAGGAGAATGTATGTGGGAATGATGATTCAGACCAGACACATCACTCTCTCTGCTGTTATCTCCCCTCCAACAGCGACAGCTCTATATTAAATCCATAGCACTGACTTCCTCTTTCATCAGATGGAGTCTGGGACGGTGATGCTGGCTGTGTAACATCGTAATCATCCTGATTGCAGCTGGTGTGGATGAACCACTGTCACCTGCTTGTCTGAACATAGAAATTCACTTTAAGTGAATTAATATCTGCTTTTGAGAGAGTAAGGACCTGTTGGCCTTGGTCAGAGGCTGCCCATAATCCTTCTTGCCTCCAAAAGGAAAACTTAAATTACTGTATAGGCCTACACATTAGGGCTGGGCGATATGGACAAAATCAAATATTACAATATTTTTGACCAAATAGCTCGATTTTGCGACAATATTGCAGAAAATTACATCAATTTACTACAATGCAGCCTTTAAAACCAGGAAAAGACAACACTTGGGCCTATGCCACATTATGATTAGGGATGCACCAATACAGATATCGGCTATCGGCCGATACTGACTCAAATAGCTGGTTAATTTTATATCTATGTATTTATTTGTTACATTTTGTTTTACAAAGTTAATAAAACAATGTTTAAGTCAAGCCTCATGTTGCCTTAAGGCTCTGACACACCAAGCAAACGGTCGGCCGTCGGGACAATTTGGGGCCATCGGTGAGAGTCTGTCGGCTTAGTTTTTGCAGAGTGTCCCTCACTGTCGGCTCTAGTCTGCCTGTGTCGGAGGAGCTCATCGGTGAGAGAAATCACTCCGATTGGCTGTTCAGCGTAAACGAATCAGTGCACGAGAAGAGAAACGGAAGTGAGGAAAGCAAGCCAACGAGTAAAGTCAAGAGGAAAAACAATGAAGGCTCTTCTCATTTTTCATCTTCGTCTCACCTGATCATTCCAATACACGGATATTTTCACAACAACATGGACATCTGGAAGAAGTGTGAAAATGGTCGGCAAATGGCGCTTTATTTCGTGTACGTATCATAACAACGGCTTGTATATCAGCAGTACTCGCGGTGTGATCAAATGCAACTTGTGGGCCAAAACAAAGGCGACGCGAGGCGATGTGGGGCGATGTGAGGCGACGCAACAGCGGCCTTCGTCGCTGCTAGTTCTCTGATGTCGGGTTGGTGTGTCCCCAGCTTTATACATAATAGAATGATCCCAGTCACTTCCACACAGCAGGCACAGAGCTTAATAATTAAACTGGTATTGATGGGTACTCTGTATCGGCTGATATCCAAAGCCCAGGTATCGCTATCGGGACTGGAAAAGTCAGATGGGTGAATCCCTAACTAAGAAATTACGATATCTTAAATCTAAGACGATATCTAGTCTTATATCACGATATCGATATAATATTGATAAACTGCCTAGACCTACTACACATGGTGGTAGATGCAATGAAACCTAGCTCAGGACTCCTGCAGGACTCCACTTTGGGAACCCCATCAGGCTTATTAATGATCATAATGCCTCTTGATGGGTTGTGTGACACCACTGGATCTATCCCATCTGAGTGAGCACGAATCAAACCCAACCCTCCTGCTGTTCCAATGAAACCATCTTAATAGTATCAACAACTGCCTGCAGCATTTCTTCAATGGAAAGTGAGTAACTGCGGCCTAAACTGGAGGATAATAGCGTTGTTAAACTTGCATGGCTTATTGGAAGTTTGCCTGGCAGGTTTTGGCTGAATGGCTGAATGGCTGAACGGTCTGTCTGAGGCTGCACACATGAAGGCTAAAAAAGCTGCTTTTTTTGCAGACCCATTCCAGACTCCCAGATGGGGCAGATATACACTCCTATAAAACCACCTCCTCTAACCTAAGTGACTGAATCCACCCATGCAAACTTCGAGCTGCAAATCCACTCCTGTCTGTGTGATCTGGAGGCACACACACACACACACACACACACACACACACACACAGTAGAGGAAAAGCAGCCGGCATGCAACGAATGAGAAGACATAAGAAGCGATGCAAACTTACGTAAAAACGAAAAATAAAGTGGTCGATCCCACCAGGAGAGTGGCAGCAGTGGACACTGGGATGTATTTGGTGGGTTTAAATCTCTTTCCAGCGCTGGTGGGCATTCTGTAATTTCCACATTCCTCAATTATTTATTCCGATTGGAGTCGCATGTAGAAAAGAAAACGGTCCAGGGTGCAGTATGCAGGCCTTTCTGTGGCTAGTAAAGGTAGGTCTTCTGTGCAATCGTTGGAGCCGCATAGATCCTCAGATAGAGAGGCAGGAACACACAGAGAGAGCAGCTCACTCACTGGAGATGATCCCTCCCAGTCCAGATCCAGATCCAGCCCTCCAGATCCAGATCCAGCCCACTGCTGAGCTCACTGAACCGCCTGGAAAGGTGGAGCCTCTGTCTGTGTAAACCCTGCGAGTGTCTTCAGAGGGAGAATGATCGGAGCAATGGTGTTGATTAGCATTTCATCGGAAAGCATTAGTCACTCTGCGCCATTTATTTATTTATTACCCAGGAGATTTTGCGAATATAAAAAAAAAAATTAAAAAAAATCCTCGCCGCCTCTTTCAATTTAGCTGTATATTACAATAATCTAACAGCAAAATGTCTCAAAGTTGAAGAATAGCAATTTTAGAAGCTCCTCTGCAGGTTGGCAACACAAAACTTCATTTACAATCGTGCAGTTTAATGTAGTTTCTCTGACCTACAGACAAACACACACGGACAAACCAGACCTAGTAGCTTTTACAGAGAGTCCACTTCCACTCTTGAATCCGGTGTGGTTATTGTATACCAATAGGCAACCATTTAAGTGAAACTAAAGTTGCTAAAATGACGCCAGCCACTGTCCTCCATCACCAACATAGAGGATGGATGGAAGAAGCAGAAGCAGGGCAACGTTTGCAAAGCTTTTTGTAATAATTGACATTTTACTGTCATCTTGTTTTGATCTGTGAGGCTAAATCAACGTCTCAGTAGGTCATTAATGTAACCCCAGTGAAATGTTGCATGGTGAATGGAGTTTGTAACAGATAGCAGACAGTAAGCAGGGCTACTACCATGGAGGACTACTACTCTGAACTACTACTGAGGATTCAGGGATCAGATCGCCCTCTAGTGGTTCATGTTGGACTCACTGGCTGGGCTAGGGGCGGGGTGAGGAGCGGAAGTCGTCATCGTTTCAGAAGGAGGCAAATGGAAGTTGTTTTTTTGTTGTTGTTTTTTTTTATTGAAGATAGTTAATTTACAAACATTAAGGCATTGTAATCTAAACTTAATACTTGTAACATACAAAGCACAATTAGATAGGAAAGATATCTTAAATTATAAAATAAATAATATAATAAAAATAAAAGAGGGTAGAAAATAATTGAAGGAACAAAAAAGAAATGCATAAATAAATAATAATAAGACTGCACTCTTCCATAGTAGCTCTAGGGGTCATCATCATATATGTTCAGTTCTTCATAAGCTCTGAGGAGAGACTTTGCATGTTGTCCTTTCATTAAATGATTGTCCACAAGGTCCCTTTTTGAAAACGGAAAATAGGGGTTTAATTTTCCTCCATTTGGATGCATGGATGAAAAGATTTGCCAGAAGTATCAGATTGTTCAATATCAAGTCACTCTTAATGTCCTTCATGCTAATACCAAACACAATATTTTCTCTTGTGAGAGGAGCAAGTAGTAGGATTCTGGTTGACAGCCAGTCCTGCAAATCTTCCCAGAATGCTGCAGAATATATACAGTGGAGAAACAGATGATCAGTAGTTTCAATCTCAGTCTCACAAAAGTTGCAGTTGTTGTGATCAACATCGACATTAAATCTCAGTCTTAGCAATTAGGTAAATGGAAGTGATGAATGGGAGCGAGTCCCTTCATCTAGATGTTTTTGGTATTCCTTATTTGAGGATATACAGCAGGAGAAAGCTTGGAAAATTTGTGATAAATACTGTATCAATAACAAACTTAAGGAAGTGTCTTTCAAGATATTACATAGAATGTACCTGGTAAAAATTGTGTTAAAAAGATTCAAGCTGGATATTGATTACAAATGTGATTTCTGTGGACTTGAAAAAGTGAGTATTTCCTATCTATTCTTTCATTGTATACATACAAGAATGTTCTGGATGGATGTAGCCAACTTTCTACAAAAGAAACTGAAGATGAATGTTGAAATAAATATGTTTGATGTAATGATATATTTTAGTCACGATAAGATTGGAAATAACATACAATTATTTATTATTTTGGGAAAATGTCTTATTCATAAGACAAAATGGTCAGGAATCAAGTCAACTTTCCTGCACTTTATTAATGAATTCAAACAGTATAGCACCATCACATCCAATATTAAAAACAAGAAAGCCATTAAGACTTATAAATTATTAAATTATTATAATATGATGTATATAACATAAACACAAACTCTGACATTATGAAATGTATATGTAATTATTTTAGTTTTGTCTTCTTTTTGTCTTGTTATTTTTTCACCTGTCTATGTATCTGTACCTCTGTTAATGAGTATGAGTTCAATAAAGAAAGCATTATTCTTTTTTTTTTTAAATAGATGGGAGCAGAAATCTTTTTGTTTTTAATGAACATGAGACAATAGCAAAATAAAAATTGAACTTCCTAATGAAAAACTGACAGTTCATGCCATTTTTTGTGCCATTTTTGCCAAGAAATACTGACAAAATAATAAGCTCCGAGACAGGTGAAAGGGACAGTTTATGTAGACTGAGTAAGTAAATTACTGTCCCCTAAACAAGCACTCCCAGGATTCTGTGGTTAAAAAAAAACACATTTTGCGGTTTTATTATATATGATAAGTTAAACAAAATGAATAAACAAGACAAGTATGAAAGTCAACACAGATTGGGAGACAGTTTCCCAGCACTGCCGCCCACGATTTAAGTTAAATAAATTACATTTGGAATTCGGTTTAAGAAAGTAGTATGATTCTTTTCATATTGCAGCCGATATGATATGTCCTTATGCGCCTGCATGGTGTATGTTTAAACCAGTTTGGAATTTACTGTCATTACAAATGATTAGAGGTTCCTCATAGGGATTAGCACAAATCCACTTTAAACCGTAGTATATGAAAGGTCACTGTAATAATAATCAATAAAAAAAAATACATTCAATTAAAATAAGATTAAACTAGTGCTCCAAACTAACTGCCACTTGGTTCGTTTTATTGGGCAATTTTATGTTAACATGTTATTTAAACAGTGCGCTATTTGTAATAAATGTATGTTCTTCACCATGTGGTTCCTTGTGCATCATATGGTTGTGTCATATCTTTTTTTTACATTTGGACATCTTTCCAATGAGAACATAAGAACCATTCATAGGGTTAGTGGGTAATAGACAAATAGGCCTACTGTAGTCTATTTAACGATAGTGTTGCTGCTAATAGGTCCCACTTTATTCTTTACATGCTAATTTGTACATTATGTGTGCTTTAACTAATATTTACAATACAAAGTAGCAACACAGGAGGCCCCCAAAACCAAATCCTACTAAGGGCCCCCAAAAATCTAGGGACGGCCGTGCAAGTAAGACAACAAATGAACACTAACATAGCACATAAACAGGTGTCACGAATGGAAATGAAAGACTAATGTATTATCTAGAGAAACAGAATATAATTGCAAATTCAGGAGAACAGGAGTGATGGGAGGACACTGTAGGAGTTAACTACCTTCAGCAGGTGGCAGTAATGTAACACTGAGGATGTCAGCTGCCTTTAAACCTCAAAGGAGAAGAAGAAGAAGACCACCAAAATATCTATCTCCAAAAGGATTTCAGACCAGGTGTCAGTATATACAGCAGAATTAGTGGCAATCATTATTGCATTACAGTGGGCTGAAGAGGTCAGATCTGACAGAGTGATAATGTGCACCGATTCAAAAGCTGTTTTGGAAAGCAGTCAACAAAAGCTGTAAGGGAAAATCTACTCATTGAACTGTACTGTAGCTTGCTAAGACTGCATAGAGGGGGTATAGATGTACTATTCTGTTGGGTTCCAGCACACGAGTGGGTGAAAGGGAATGAGTTTGCCGATAAACTAGCAAAAAGTTCATTGCAAAAGGAAATAACAGTACCAGCTTTACTTGGGAAAGGAGAAAGAAAAGCGGTGATTAAGAGGAAAGGAGTGGAGATATGGCAGAAAAGATGGGAGGAGGACCAGAAAGGAAGGAGATATTTCAGAATACAAAAGTCGGTCATAACAAAGAAATATAAAGAAAGGAACAGAAGGGAGGAAATCATCATAACAAGACTCAGACTGGATCACACAGGTCTTAATAGCACTTTGGCTTTAATGGGGGAAAACGGAACAGTGACAAGTGTGGGGATTGTTTTGTTAAAGAAAATGTGCAGCATATCCTAATTCATTGTAAAAAAGTATGAGGCTGAAAGACAAAGATTACAAGACCAAGTCAGAGAGGAGGGACGGGATTTAGTCCATGAGCCAAACCCCCAAAATATAGCCGTCGTGCCACTTTGGAGGGACCAGGTCTCATAGTGATTTTTTTAAAGGTCTATGTCCCAAGTGTTGGAAAGAGTTACTGGATCGGGCAGATACAAACTGCACAAAGTTATGTTTATTCTCATAAGAAATGTTGTTAATGTTGTCATTCAGATAATATATCATTTTAAAGCTCTTTTGTGCTCTTTATGTTGGAACTATCCATGGGCACATCAGATCAATATGAAGTTAGTTATAAGGGCATTTGGCGTGGCATTCAGAATTTGCCCAATTGCAGCATTAGAGGTCAAAGGTCAAATTCTCTTGAACTCAGTGTCATGACAATGTGACCGATGGATCGATTATAGTTTAAGCTTTACAACGATATATGACTTCATGATATTGTGTGTTGTTTACCCTCTTTTATACTGGATCTATGTGTAAAATGGCGAAAAAAAAGATGGAAAAAATTGAATGATGGAGGGATGAAAAAAGGAGTGATAGCACATAAAAAGCTACCATTGCTGCAATGCTATCGTGCATTTCCCAACACTAGGGACGTAGACCTTTAAAAAAATCACTATGAGACCTGGTCCCTCCAAAGTTGCACGACCAATGGACTAGTTGGTATTTGATGGGGATGCTGGGAACAGAAGGTGAGGGGGGTTGAAGGCACCAGGAAGGCACTATTATTATTATTATTATTAATGTTCTTAAGAGACACAGGATTGGTGGGTAGAATTTAAGAGGAGCAGTAATGTGTAAAATGCAGATGCAATTAGGAGCACCAGAGGACACATGATTTTTTCAGATTACCTGTCTCATGCACTACTGTCAGGATATAGTGACCAATTCATAAAAATATTTTTTTTTAAACATATTTGCTCCTATTCTACCTACTGCAGCTTTAAGTAAAAATATGTGTTAGAAATGACAGAAATACAGTGACACATCATCTACACACCCAACATACAGTCTTTAAAACACTGTAACCCCCCACCCCCAGCAGTTTTATACTTTGGCAGACGATAACATGGCTCTGTGTAGGCTAAAGGTTGGATGATTTATCTCAATAGTCCTCAGTCCAGGTCAGAGGTTTCAACATGATCCCTCCTCAGGGGTTCCTCACGAATGTGAGATTGAGCTGATCATTTCACTGATAATCCATTCACCTGGGGGTAGAGGAGAATGTATGTGGGAATGATGATTCAGACCAGACACATCACTCTCCCTGCTGTTATCTCCTCTCCAACAGCGACAGCGATATTAAATACAACGTAATCATCCTGATTGCAGCTGGAGTGGATGAACCACTGTCAAACTGCTTGTCAGAACATAGAAATTCACTTTAAGTGAATTAATATTTGCTTTTGAGAGAGTAAGGACCTGATGGCCTTGGTCAGAGGCTGTCATAATCCTTCTTGGCTCTTGAATGTATGTGTAAAATGACATGATGTTACTGTTGTACAGTAGGTGGCGGTATGCACCTGGAAGTTGGTTTCGATTCACCAGAAGAAGAAGAAGAAGAAGAAGAACCGTAATGTTTGTAGGAAACTGCTGCTCAGATTAGCTTTCTGTCTCTGTCTCTGGACTGTATGTTTAGTTCCCAGCTAAGAGCCTCCGCCCGGGAACCTTTCATATTGAGGCACAAAAGGCGTGTTTTGGTTCCTTTGCTGGAGTTTGTTATTAAACGCCATTAAAGCAACCGAAAGCAAACACACTAGAGAGGAGAGAGACAGCTTCACATCGTGGTAACGGTAAACCGGTTAAACTCGGCTAACGTTAATTAGCTAGCAGCAGTAGTCGCAGGATGTCGTACAGGAAAACTTTGAAACTCGTGTTTGGTCTCGCCGGAGGCTCGGCCGTCCTGGTTTTCGCTGCTGCCGCCGCGGACTCCCGCGGATACCTCGGTGAGCAGCGCGGAGAGGCGGCGGCCGGTCGGTGGTCGAGGTTCACCACGGTTCTTCAAGCTGCGCAGCCGGCGTGGACACCGGCCAGCCACACACCAGCACCCACTGGACACGCCTGGGACTTCAACTGGGACAAGTAGGTGTCTCTAGACGCGCTGTCTCTTTCCTGTTTCATTATTTAGTAGCGTTTTGTTCCCTCCATTGTGCACCTCTGTGTAGAGTGAACGCCACGCCAAACCTCTGTCACAATACATCAGTTTAATAACAGACTGTCCACCACGGTGAGATTCAGGTTGATTTTGTAGAAGTACATATTGGACAACATTTTAATATCTTGATAAACTGAACTGGTGTGAGGGATGCATACTGAATATAAGGGTGGCCCATAAGGATTTATGAGATGTATTGATCCTTATTCTTCGAGCTCCAATGCTGCCCACAAGCCAGTCAGCTACAAGTAGCACATTTTTAAACTGAGTTTGGTTTAGGGTGTCCTCAAAACAATATGTTTGGAAGTTCTCAAAGTATTCTATTGATCATCACCTTACATCACAGTTGTGTTAACCCAGTTTTCCATCCCTTATGTTAACCATGTCAGTCAAAGCCCCCTCTAATCTCTTGATGACCTGGTCTGACCTCTCTGTTTAGGAGAGACCCAGCTGCTCTGACTAATGGGAAGAAGACTCCAGCTCCAGCTACTGAAGACCCCAGCTCCGAGCAGGACAACGGCAAACCAAAAGCTACACGCAACATCCTCCTCATCAGACACTCCCAGTACAACCTGAGTGGGATCAGCGACAAGGAGAGGATCCTCACTCCATTAGGTGCTTGTTTGCTCCCCCCCTGTTGTCCTACCCACATTTTCCCTGACCGTTTCTAACAGACCAGACATTTGTTCTAACGGCCGTTGTGTCTCCACTTCCAGGTCGTGAGCAGGCTGAGTTCACGGGCCAGCGGTTGGCAGCTTTGGGGCTCAAGTATGATGTTCTGGTCCACTCCAGCATGGCCAGGGCCACAGAGACGGCAAATATCATCAGCAAACACCTCTCAGGTAGTGGATAGATGCCACACTGTCTTTTAGAACTGCACCTCAAACACCAGTTAGTTTCCCCAAGTCTGGAATCAATTTGATAAATTTAGGGGGGGGGGGGGGGGGGGGTCAAGTTAATTTCTATTGCTCTAAGCACTATTTCAGTTTATAAGATTTCATAGGATTCATTTCATATGAACAATAAAAGTAAAAGAAAACCATCCAAAATTAAGGTTTAAGGTACAGGTGTAATGATGCTTTTCAACTCTAGTGTATATTACAGTAGATGTTAGCTGTAAACCCACAGTCATCATACATATTGTTATATTTGTGGTTCTTAAAAGCAATCAATAGTTAAAGTAGTTTTTGCCTTCTCACAGTAATGCATTTTTCCTCGGGATGCACTGATCCTTTGGGTATCGGCCGATACCGAGTACCGATCCGGTATCAGTGTTTAATTAATAAGCTGTATGCCTCACTGTGTGGAAGTGACTGGGATCATTGTTTTCCTAACTGCGTAAAACAAAATGTAACAAATAAATACATAGATTTAAATCTACTGAATTATATATTATTAACATAATAAATCGTGCACCAGCAACTTGGTAAAATGTTTCAAAATTAACAGGAATTTCAATTTAATTGTAAACGTTTTTAATGCAGAAACAAATTGGTCAAAACTATGGAATTTAAATTACGGTGTTCTCTGGCTTCCTCCCACAGTCCAAAGACATGCAGGTTAGGTTAATTGTTGACTCTAAATTGCCCGTAGGTGTGAATGTGAGCGTGAATGGTTGTCTGTCTCTATGTGTCAGCCGTGTGATAGTCTGGCGACCTTCGCCCAATGTCAGCTGAGAGAGTTTATTAGACAAATTATGTGATAATAACAAAGTACAAAGTACTTATGTACCCATGTCATTTTGGCCAGCATGTATGCCACTTCAAATATGTGTGTGGTTAACATATCAAGATCTAATTACAATATTATCCTAATGCTGAAAATGTTCATACTTAAATACATGTTAAAGTTGTTGGTTAATACATAACGCTGTTGCGATACATTGGCAATTCATATCCTGTTTATTAATTGTTTTATCCGGTTACTTTTTCCTGTAAAGCAACCCAGATTCCGTACAGCACAAATTAACGCAGGTGCAGAAATGCTGAATGTCACAAAAGTATATTAACATTTTTCCTCTGCCCCGAATGTGATACGGGTCCAGGAGTGGATCTGGTGAGCTGTGATTTGCTGAGAGAGGGCGCACCTATCGAGCCGGTTCCACCCGTTACTCACTGGAAGCCCGACGCTGTGGTGAGAGAAGCTACACACACACTCTACCTCTAGAGCGGGCTGTAGGCCTGATTTATTGTTTAGGTAGCTTTCTGCTGCCCACATGTCTGTGCAGGTGTCCTGTCAAGTGCTTGTTTAGGCTTACAGCTGCCAAAATAAGAAGCCAATACATCAGTGCACTGCCACAGGAATGGGTCATAGGAAGAGTACATTTCCAAAATGGCAACGTTTGAAGGAGTCTGGCAGCTGAGGATCAGTCTTTCTATTATAAATCATTTAAATGGACATAATGCATTGTTACGAAACCATTTGGTAAATGATAAGACTTTCAGGGTTTGATTTACCCAATTAAAAAAATTTACCAAAATGATATCTAGCCATGCCGGTGGATTTCAGGTTTCTTCACACCACTGAAAAATATTCAACATCTAAAGTGTGTAACTTTTCAGAAGAAACTGTCCTGGTTACTCTTGGTAATCCATGAGCCCAGCTACCTTCAGTAAAATGTGGTTACAAAGAAAACTGTTGACAGGCAGGGATTATCCATTAGTGTTGTCACGATACTGGAATTTCTAACTTTCACACAATACCTTGAAAAAATATGGATATCCAATGCCATTTTTCAATACCACGGGGGTAATTGACACAACATTTAGGGCATGTTATTTAAGAGAATTTAAAGATAAATAGCTGTGTGTGTCAACTCGCTGACGGAGAGAATAGAGAGAAGAAAGCACAGCTGGTATCCGCGTATCGATGCTGTGGAAAATGAGTATAGAAACCGTGTCAAATATTCAGTATCGATACTTTGATATTTTTGACACGTCTATTACCAATACTAACCAGGACACTGTTTCTAGAAAGACACATTGCTGTTGAGTTTTTATCTTGGGGAAATTTCCATCTAAAAGAAGAGCTTAGTAAATGGTAGCACCATGACAGAAAGACTATACTTCAATCCTATAAACAACCCATGTAAACCGTTTTCTTCCCTCAGTGATTCAGTGCCGATTTAGCCTTTTAGCAGAAGTAACATTTTCCATATAGTTGGCCTCATTTTGGAACAAAACTCTTCATACATTCCCCACAATGCACAGCAGCATCACGTTAACGTGTCTGTACTGACGGAGGGGTTCGAACAGAACCCCTTCATGTGACAAAGGTGGCTCTCAACCTCTCTACCATCCTCCAGCAGTACCACGAAGACGGAGCTCGCATTGAGGCAGCCTTCCGCCGCTACATCCACCGGGCCGACGCCAAGCAGAAGGAGGACAGCTTCGAGATCATCGTGTGTCATGCCAATGTCATCCGTTATTTTGTCTGCAGGTTTGTGCCGCCGGCCGACTCTGTGGTCGCGGCTCAGCTGACGCCAGAGTGTGGTCTCCTTGCTTTGCTAACCATTGTGTTTAAACTATGCTGTTTTTCATAAGATTTTTTTGATTAAGTATGTGCTTCACTTGTGTCATCGTGCTCTTAAAAAGAAAATTCCTGTTTAATGGAAATCTTCTAGCAGCTACAGACAGCCTTGTGCATTTCTTGGTGCATCTGGTTGAAAATTTAGTACATCTAGATAGTTATGACAAGGGTTTGATATCCTCCAAATGACTACTTACAGGAGAAAATCGCACACAAATCAAATTATTTGTTAAATAAGTGCTGTGTAAATATTGCTCATATATTTCTTTTGTCCTCTCAGGGCTCTTCAGTTTCCTCCAGAGGGCTGGTTACGTATGGGCTTGAACAACGGCAGCATCACGTGGCTCACCATCCGACCCAGCGGCAGGGTGGCCCTCAGAACTCTGGGAGACTCAGGATTCATGCCCCCGGACAAACTAACGCGGACCTGACGGCCCCGACGCATGGCAAGTTTCTGGGACTCCGATGCCCAGTGAGTCGGTTGCAGGGTCAAAGCTCAGTTTTCTCCTTAAGTGTCTTGAAAATTACTTTTGATGTTATTATTTTGTAACTGAACTACCATCTTGTAATGAGAGACTCTATGGTCGCGGTCTGTGCCATAGAATGCCAGCAGAAGTGATCAACGGCTGCTCCTGAATGTAACTGAGGATTTTTACACAAAGTGACTGATTTTTAAACCAAAAAAAAAAAAGTTGTATTTGTATAGCTGTTGTAAATGCAGATCTTTCCCTTGGCGTTACAAAAGTGTGAGGATCATTGTGTTGTATGGTGCAGCTGTAGTAAATAAAAGCCTCAGTTTTTGTCATATTTCTTTCCTGAAATGCAAAATCATGGGCCAATACCGATGTTTAAAATAAAAATTTGGCAGATAACGATGTTATGTTGTTTATTTTGTTATTTATTCCCCCCTTGGTGTCAGGGAAACAAAGATATCTTCATTATAAAAAAAAAATAACTTAACTGTCTTCACTCTTAAAGTAATTCAGCCCTTCAGTTATATCTTGAACGAGCACAAATTAAATTGTTTAAATTTATGAAACAAGCTTTAAAATAACCTTTCACATGAAAAATAACTGCTTCAAAAGTCCTTTACCCAGTATACAACTACCTACTCAATGAGAGGAATTTATTACCTAAGCCAACAAAAACATTTTGTGAAACATAAATTAAATGTAATTAAATCAGCTGCTAACACAACATTTAGCCGTTACCGATTGCAGTAAATGAGGTGAAAATATGCCGATGCCGGTGTTGGGTTGATAAATCGGTGCATCCATACCTGAAATAAACTGAAATATCTCCAAAGCAGCACAGACACACATTGGCAGTAAAGTAAGAGTGATGTTTTATTGATTAGTTGAAAGCAAATGAGGTCGAGACATACAGAAAGAATTCACCATGAAAGTTATTTTTTTTTAATAAAGCACAGAATGCTAAAAGCACAAGAAGCATGTTTTAAGTTTTTTAGGTGCATTTTTGCAAAGTTCCACATTCATAAACATTCAGAGACCAGAATCGAATCTGTTGTCACCTGAGAGCACAAGGATGACAGTACAATCTTCTCAGTGAAGTAGTTTGTGCTCCCGGATAAAGGTTCAGTTCACAAAAAAATTTACATTCAGAACACTTGTTTCTCTCAACCTAAGTAGAGTGGCAATCTGAATATTTGAAATGATTGGCTTTTTTGTCCTAGACGTAGCTGATAAGCCCTCGTACAGCAGTGAATTTATCCCCAAGTTACAAATAATTTGGATACAGCAGGATTTTTGTACATTCACATTCCACCATTAACATATTTTTGAAAAACTGCAAGAACCTGCCATGTGTACGTGAGTTAATGTAAGCCAATTTGAACCACCGAAGAAATTCATGACATATAACTTTGGGCGTTAAAGCTCTATTAAGCGCTAGTTTTTAAATTAACACTGAATCAAACTACTTTCTGTAACGTGAAAAAGGTTGAGAATACTGCCGATCCCACTGAGAATCAACACCCAACTCTATGCAGCTCTCAGCTAATCAGTTGGGTTCGCTGTAAGCGTAAGGCAGTTTTTTGTTAATATGTCCATAATAAGCTAATAAATACATCAGGATTCTGTTGCCATTTAGTTCGTTTTGGAGTCTTTGTCCCCTAGTGATTAAATCGCTCAATACATCTTAAAGATGGTCTCCGGCGTGGCAATTTTAAGGTTGAGCCCAGACGAGACAAATTTGAAATGACATTTTACCGATGGGTGTGTTTTGTCATCCGCACTGTGGGAGATGCTTGTGTGAATGAAAGATATTTCAGAGAAAAAAATAATACAAATTGCACAGTCTAAGGCCGCCGGTAGTGGCAGAAAGGAAAAGTCAAGACATGTCCAGGAACCACCGAGAAAAGATGGAAAATGTATGCATTTATTGAAGAACAAAATAAAAAAACATGGAAGATCTCTAATCACTTTTTTTCCCATGTTTGCCATAATCATCTGTGACCGACGCAGCCAGTGAGGTCGCCATTTCCAGATATTACTCGTATGAGCTAGAGAGTGTGTCCAAACTGACAGAGAGCTGGTCCATCACTTCAGAAAATTAAGGCAATTCCTGAACTGAGGAAAACATAGGAAATGGCAGTTGGTTTTAACACCATTAATAAAAACATTTAAATTTTGTGCTACTGACCAACATACAAAAAATAACTTTTAAAATATTGACATTTTACTTTTTTTTAAGAACATCCTCAGTGACAGAATCCTGTTGAGGATCCAAACACTAAGGTTTTAGTAATGAACTAACTTTGGGGAGTGCGGCTTGTATTCACGATATTCAAAAAAGTTGACTCAGGCTATGATACAGGTGCTTCACACTTGCCACAAATAACATTACCGTCAATTCAACATGGCCCACACCCATACAGTACATAAATTATCAAGGTTTTTTGTTTTTTTCCTTTTTAAAGTCTTGTGTACATCACAACCCAACGTGATGAGAATTCCTGTATTACATAGGAGTAGTACCATACATCATTAATACAAATCTTCCAGACACTTGTGCATATTTCTGTTAGGTATGTGGTTTCTGAGCTCTGGTGTAGCCACCTTGGTGCAGCTGGGTTTGTAGTGGGACGGGGAGGGCGGAGTTAGGGCTCGGAAAGGGTATGGCCGTCGTGGTGGGAGGCGGGGGGGGGGGCGGACTGGGCAGTTAGATCGGTGGCTCGTTCAAGTGCTTGAGGCGGATGCGCTGGATGTAGCTAGCATTGGCAGGGCTGTAACGGCTGGGGCTGAAATCCGGCGAGGCGGCGTGCCGGGCGGGACTGAAGCGACCGGTGGGAGACATCAGGCCGCTGACCGGGGACCCGGGAGTCTGATGCTGCATCCTGAGTCGTGGTTTTACCACCGCAGGGCTGGGCCAGCTAGACGACACACATCAACACAGGTCAGTGGTTGCTTTTACAATATTGTTACTGAGAGGTTAATAAATTACTACAGATTCTGCTGTCCCATAGCACAAAATAACCTCGACCTAGCTGCATACAGTTGACAGGGTTGTTTATCAGCACCAGGGACTGAACAATTACTGCACCTGGTGCTGAGATTTATGCCTTTTCCCTTCTGTTAGTAAAAAATGCCCACACGCTGAAACACCACACACGTTTCGGTGCCATCATCAGCACCTAAGTTGCTATGTCCTATGATGCTTTTTTGTCACATTTTGTCTCCTTTTGTACATGAATTAAACATTCTTTCTGCATTCAAAGAGCTTCTTACACCTTTTTCGTCAGTGTGCATCAGAGTCAAGTCTGCTGATTTTATCTACACCAGTAGTTCTCAAACTTTTTCTGTCATTCCCCCCTTTGGAGGAAGAAATATTTTCATGCCCCCCACACCCTCAGGGGGTAAACCTGTTTTAATTAGTGTTTTTTATAAAGACCAATGTTTTGGGGGGAACCCCAGTCACAAGCACCCAATTGCAGCCTACGCAGTTAAAATATTATAAATAGATCTGTTTTGCCATGGGACTGAATTTAAAGTGTCACACATTATATCAGGGGGGGTAGGGGCACTCTGTCAGTCTATCACAGATTTCCTCATGTGGTCGGGTCGAATTTCGTTTTACACAATATGCAAATTAACTTTCCTAAAATAATAATCTTTTTTTCTTCAGATGACATTAATTATAGAACAAATAATGTTTTGAGAAGAAATGAGTTAACATTTTCCTTCGATGGTTGTTTTTTTTAATAGTCTATTCAGTCGGTAGTCCTAGTGTGTTAAATAAGTTGGTAGGATGAGAGTTAAACTTTATCAAACCACTTTGTTATTGATGTGACTGGGATGTAATGTTTCTAAATGTCTTCTTAGTATGTCGGGTTTCATACTGTCAGCTGCAACAGTTTTCATACATAAAATGCCCACTGGTCTGTCCTCATCTCACACCGCCTTCATTATTATTTATAGTTATATAAATGTGATTTATGGGGCTGTTGGACCGCCCCGTAACAGGTGCGTGCGGGAGAGTAAACCGGTTTTAACTGCAGTGAAACTGTTGTTTTTCAAAGGCTAAACGATGAAAAATATAGACTGAAGTCTGTGTGTTTTAGAGAGAGGAGGGAACAGAAGGTAGGCTAATATTTCTTGAAGTTTTATAATAATAGTGATAATAAGTTTTATAAAGCATCGTCTGTTTTTTTTTTATTGTTTTTTTGTCCCTGTCAAATATCTGTCCATTGTTTGTCTTTTCATATTTATTCTCTGGAACAAAACGCTCCTCCCCCTGGCTGTTCACCTCACTACTAATTCCCCAAAATGTCTTGTGACGCTAATTGCTAAACGTTTTAGCTGCAAGAGCTGAAAAGCCCTCTGTGCAGTAAACATCGATGTTGAATTTATACTGTACTAACCGTGCTTCCTCCTTTTATAAAAAATATGTGACCGTCATTTTCGCAAGCAGATCAAATATTGGACAGTCGGTATCGTCCACGTATTTGTCACGGTGTAAGAAGACTGTATGAACAACCTCAGACTGTAAAAATATGCTTTTATGTTGAAGACTGTACACATGTAATTGTAGTCAGGGTTTATCATGGTCTAACAACTAGAGGCCAATGCATTTCTCTGACAAAATGAACTCTGAAACTGAATTGTTTCCCCCACACAATAAATATTTATTACAGTATTTAGCCTTTAATCTGATTTAATCAGCCACTGAGACCAAAAACCTCACTGTTTAGGTCATAAACACACAGTAAAACCAGTAGACCAATAACAGAGAACAGTACACACTGCTATAACATGTCAGCCACGCCTACTAACCTCTGCATGTCTGACGTCGTGTACGACTTCATTGTGCTCTTCCACTTGTGAATGCTGGGATACTTCTGGGGATCGACGTCTAAGTCGTCAATTGCGGACAAGACCTCTCTGTCCAGCTTGGATGGTGAATCCCTGTAAAAACACAGAAGTTTAATCTACTGTATTATTATCATTGTGTATCATTATCATCGCAACTCATAAGTTTCGGATCATCAAATCCTTTCGTAACTGGCTGCCTGTCACATTTCCCAAATAGCAGTCAAATTGGGCTGTTTGTCAGCTCCAGTTTACTTGTCTGCACTAGAATTAGAGACTATAGCCCCGTTTCCACCACAGGAACTTTCCCCCAGAACTAAGAACCTCATTGCGTTTCGACTGCAGGGTCCAGGGTCTAAATTAGGTTCTGGAGACACCTTTTGGGACCTTTTTACCCCCCAAAAAAGGCCCTGGTCAGGGGGTAGGACTTTCTGAAAGTACCGGAACTTTCCAGGGACTAAAAGTACTGGGAAATTTTGGTGGAAACCCAGCTAAGAGTACCCAAAAACTATTAGACAGGACTTGATACTTATTTCTATCTGCAGAGGAACAAGTGTGACTCACCCGTCGATGAAAAGTCCTCTTCTACTGTGCGGCGGAGTCCTGGGTAGGAACTCGTTGGAGTTATCCAAGGACTTATAGGAAGACCCAGAGGATCCTGAGCTGCTCAGGTCCCTCCCCCCGTGGTCCCATGACTTGGACCTAGCACAGAAGTTGCGCGCCCCTGTTACTGACCCCCTAGTCCTGCCCAGCACCTCCAGACTCTCCTCTGCTTCAAAGTACTCCTCTGAGCTGCCACTGCTGCGCCTCTCCTCTGCCTCTCCTCCCTCTGTTCTCCAGCCTGGCCCCTCCACGGTCTCGCCATCCTGACTGCTGTGACCAAGAGACAGGCGGTTCAGCCCGGGGCTGAGGTCTGTGGCCGAAGAGGAGCTGTAGGAGTCCCGGACGTCCCTGTGCCGGTTCCCGCCGCTGCTCCTCCGCTCCCTGCTGCTGGCGGAGCTGTCCAGCGGCTCTTGCAGCGACATGCGCTCAAACTCCACCATGAGGTTGGAGATGGGCGACAGCAGGCAGGAGGAGGAGGATGGGGAGGTGCGAGGAGTCACCTTGTCTCCATTGTGAGTCCTATCTCTGGAGGAGGAGCACACCCCGTTTTTGCAGACGACGCCAGGCGACAGGAGGCCGTCGTCGCAGCAGCACAGCAGGTCCTGCTCGGCCGCCGTCTCGATCAGGTCGGCCCCGCGGTGGTGCAGCGCCATGGGCAGGATGTGGAACTCTCGGCCGCCCACTGCTCCCTTCAGGCAGTCCTTGGATGCAGCAGAGGATGTGATGCTGGTGAGTGCTGCGTTCTGCCGGTTCTTCATCTCCTCAAGGCTGATGTCATCACCCTCGTCCAGGAAGGCACCGACAGAGATGGAGTTGCAGAACTTTTTGGGCTTGCCTGCAACCAGAGACGTTGAATGACCAAAACAGACTTAAAACTCGTCATTATTACAGCGTAATCTTATCATATAATTCTTCCTGGCAAGAGATTATGCAGCTTTGCAAAATCCTTTCCATGTCCATTTCATATCATATCATATCATATCATACAAGATACTATAATCTGAGAACACTGACACTACAATGCCAATTAACAGATTCTGTCAGAGAGGATGATCTGGAATCTGCATTTCTTGTTTCAGCAATCTATACTGTTATTTCAGGACAGGAGCAGGTGAAGGTACCTGGAGAGGGGGTTTTGAACCTGTTGCTGGTCTCATTCTCCCCGGCCTCTTCATGAGGCCGTGGGCTGAAATCCTTCTTGTTAAGGTACTCGTCCAGCTTGCGGAGCCCCTCGGTTGATGACAGATCCACGAAACTGTCCAGGAAGTCCCAGTACTCAGCCCACGGGTGGCCCATCTCATGAGCCAGGTCTCTGTAGAAAAAGGATGAGTTATCATTTACACTTTACACATTATTACAAATACAATTCAGCCACATCTCTGTATTAATACAAATGTTTTTTTCATAGTTGATGGAGCATGAATAAACCTTGAATTTCCCTGCAATTTTATAGACTGATTATGTCTGAGTATAACCTGCTGTCACAGTGCCAGGAGACCACAGTCATTTTTAAGATTTTTAATAGAGGTATTTGCCTGGTATCAAATATTTCTTATGCTACTCATACTTTTCAACATTGTTAATAAGGGCTGTCAATCGATATTTAATTGCAATTAATCACAAATTTTTTATCTGTTCAAAATATACCTTAAAGGGAGATTTGTCAAGTATTTAATACTCTTATCAACATGGGAGTGGGCATATATGCTTGTTTTATGCAAATGTATATACATATTTATTATTGGAAATCAATTAAGAACACAAAACAATGACAAATATTGTCCAGAAACCCTCACAGGTACTGCATTTAGCATAAAAAATGTGCTCAAATCATAACATGGCAAACTGCAGCCCAACAGGCAACAACAGCTGTCAGTGTGTCAGTGTGCTGACTTGACTATGACCCCAAACTGCACGTAATTATCATAAAGTGGGCATGTCTGTAAAGGGGAGACTCGTGGGTAAACATAGAACCCATTTACATTCACATATCTTGAGGTCAGAGGTCAAGGGACCCCTTTGAAAATGGCAATGCCTGTTTTCCCTCGCCAAAATTTAGCCTAAGTTTGCAGCGCCATTTAGCCTCCTTCGTGACAAGCTAGTATGACATGGTTGGTACCAATGGATTCATTAAGTTCCGGTATCTTCACTTTAGCTTTAAAACTGAGCCAGCTACAACCTCCAAAGGATCGGATTGCATTAATGCGTTAAAGAAATGAGCGGCGTTAAAACATATTTGTGTTAACGTGTTATTATGGAGTTAACTTTGACAGCCCTAGTGTTAATATTAGTGCAGACAGACAACAACTTTTGAGCTATTTCCTGTACTAATGTGATGATTTCACGCCAAGGTCTTCATACATTTTTAATGCGCTCTATTTATATAGATTAATTTTGGTCCAGTTCTCTGAGACTGAAAGGAATTACTCTGCATTCCAATTTATTTGGTACTATCTCATACAACAACCCTACAATAAATCCGTTGTTCCGTTTTTGTTGAAACTGTTTTACAGAGGTGTTGATACAACTGTGTGGTCATTTTGGACTCTGCAGTTTGTGGTGCTGTTGAATTGTTTAGTGTTACATTGTTTCTATTACTTTGTCCATCCCATTTATATGAATGAGGGCAGGCTAAGATGCGTATGAGAGAGAGAGAGTGCAGATGATATTTAACAAAGGATGAACCAGATTTGAACCCAGGGTGTGTAGTACATGGCCCAACATGTTCATCCTGCTAGTGCAAAAAGTATTTCCTTAGTGTTCAGTGTTGTCTTTATGCATCACAGTCGACAGCAGTGAGCCCAGTAGTAGCACCCTTCAGTAGTCTCACAACATCTCTGAGAATACATGGAGATAAATATAAAGACAACATAAGCAGAATACGGTTTTGGACGTACCTGCCCACTCTCTCTGCCCCACGGTCAGGATCAGACTTGAGAATGTGATGAAAAAGCTCCGCCCGGTTTCGGGGCGGCGTCTTCCAGGACCGACGGAAATCATCTGCCTACAGGAGTAAAACAATATGTGGTCACTAAATGGTTTTAATGATGCAAGGCAGTGATGTGGTGATGGACTTGAGCAAACACAGACAGGTAATCGGGTAAAGAACTTGCTTTAGAAGGACTCAGTGGGCCAGCGAAGGCTGTGACGGTCATCACGGGATCCATGGGGCTTCTTGTGTGCCGCTGGGTCAGCGAGAGACTTTCTGAGGACTCGGGTGACCACAGACCACCAATGATGGGCTGAGAGGTGTTGTCGGTTGCCCTCAGCAAAGGGATATAGCAGCGGTCTGTGAGACAACAATTTAAAGTTCTGATCAAATCTTCAATGGGGGTGACTTTTATTCACACCGCTACAGAATGATGACCGCACATATTATCAATAAAGAAAACCTGCCAGCGAGCAACTTAGGTTCACGGAGTCAGTTACTATGGTAACTGACCCAGAGTTTAAGTTACCTCTCTTCCTGGAACTGAAAATTAGTTTTCACTAATCCCTTTCTGAAACAGGCCTCTCTGTGTGAAAGTACACTTGCATGTGTCCTCCAGGAAGCAGAGGGCGAAGAGGAACAAAAACGTGTCATGTTTTAAGAAATACGCCTGTCCTTACCCTCCAAATAGTCACTGATCTTCTGCTTCACTTCTTGGGTTTTATTTTTTCTGCTACAAATAAGCTGTGGAAAGGGGGGAAAACAAAAAGAATGATTGGGGATATACAGTATGTACAACTGACCACATACAACTGTTGCTGGATTAGCTGGGGAAAGAATGTGCTCATCTAATTTTAGCCTTCAATGTGCAGTGAGTGATTGTTGCCAAAAGCTTTAAAAAGCAAGCTGAAAGGTCACACTTCAAAACCTGAGTGAGCACGACTGTGCCTCCCCTCAGCAGCTACTGCCAGGATACTAGTTTTCAGTGGTATTGTGTGTGCAAGGCTGAGTAGCTGCTAGAATGGTCCCATATGTACACATTCCTGAATACTTCCTGTATTTAACCCCCAGCAACGACAACCCAGGCTATGCTGAAGGTTGTTTTACTCAGCATGCATGTTACAAAGTTCAATAAGGGTTAAAAATAAAAAACTCCTTACATCACAAGGCTTCTGGCCATCCTTGTTCTTACGGTTCTTATCGCTGTCAGGATGCGAGCACAGGACATTAACCACGTCTGGGCACCCAAACTTGCAGGCAAAGTGGAGTGGTGTTTCAAAGCCCTGGAACAAACAGAAAAACAATATGTACACAGCCCATTAATTTAAAAAAAATCTAATCTAAACTGGTTTAGCGGGTAAGGTGAAAGATCTTACAGCCTTATCTGGAGTGTTGAGGTAAAGATCTACAATGTAGCGGATACGTTTCTGCAGCATAACTTCCTGGTCGTCTGGATTCATGAGGCGCATAAACTCAGGGTTTTCCAAGGTGTCGAGCAGCAGCTGGGCGATTCCTGCCTGGTTCTCCTTGGCTGCCACGTGCATTACGTTGTACCGACAGCCCTCCTAACCAGACAAAAACAGTGGAACAACTGTATGGATCAGGACATAATCCTCTTTAATCTCCTGTCAACAGAAAAGGATAATTCATTTTGTCCAAAAGCAGCATCTGACCTTAACTTCACCTGCTGAAGTTAGGGATTTACCAGCCGACATTTATTCTGTTTTTTTAATAACAGCTGGTATTTATAATATAGGAACATCAAATTTGTAGGACTGATTTAATACTTTGAATTAAGGACAAAAAAAAGAAAGAAAAGAAAATCATAAATGTCTTTTTAAACTGATATGAAAGGCTCATTATACACACACACATACACCAGGTCATATTTGTGTCTTCATCTTAGCAACTGCAAGCTCAACAAGGGCATTAGCTGAAAGGTTGGCACTGATGTGGAAAAGATGTTCATGTATCAACAAACGATGACGTTCCAAGTAAGGCTAATGCATCTCTATTAATAACACACAGAGTTTGAGAAACCACAACATTGCTACTACGACAACCACAAACAACGCTGCCTCATAATTTACTACAGGTTTTTTATTTATTCTATGTTTAGGAAACGGGTTGGGAGAGTTTGAAGAAGTGGACAATCTGAGTCAACAAAGACATTGACAATAAATTGTGTCCTCACCTGCACTATAGTGGGATTGTCCCCTGAGCCGATGAGATAGCGTGGGTTGCTCCAGACCAGCTCGCTGAAGGTCACCTCGTCGCCTTTCTCCACAGCTTTCCTCAGTTTGGCGGTCAGGTCTTGGGTGCGTGGGCTCTTGAAACTGTTGGCCCGCTCCCGGTTGATGGTATCGATCTCCATGTTGTCTGGTGTTGAGAGGGAGAAGAAGGTGAAAGACAGGCACTGCTGTCAAAAACCCCAAATATTGTTCAAGGCTGGTGTGCCCCGTTCATCTGTTTTGTGTCAGCTACTATCGAACGGACAAAACTTGGAAGGAATGATGGATCTCACCACTATATTGATGTTTTCAAAATTAGTATAAATAACTCAAAGAGGGCACTTTAATTAAAGGCAGCAAAAAGCTGCAAAAAAAAATCCCTGCAAGTGATGCAGAGTACTCCTGTGGATTTCATTGTCCTACCAAAAAAGCAACGCATGCAATATTATAGTCTTAACGTGATTCCTTTAGTATACAGAGAGCATTATATTAACAGGAAACACTTCAATACTTCAGTTTTAACTAGAGATGTTCCGATACCATTTTTTCCTTACGGAGTACTGATCTGATACCAGCATGATAAAAACATACACTGTATAGTTATTATTATTATTATTATTTAACAGCTGTGATAAACTACCTGCAATCAGCTCTTCTTCGCTGCAAAACAGTAGTTGCCAGTGGCTGCCATGATACATCCAGGCTGGATTGAAGGCTACTGTTTTGCAAAGAAGAATTGATTACAAGTTGATTTTTTTCCTGAGTTAATAAATTATAGTATCGGAATAGTGCATAAAATGATGAAACCTAGATTGAACTTCTAATATAATATACAACAGAGGGTATTGATTATGGATTTTTTTTTTTTTTTTACAGAGAATCGTATCTACTTACCTTTACTAATGACCAGGCCTGGTTTGACAGGAGATACACAGGGTGCAGATTTGTTGGGAGAGGGGAAATAGTCACAGATCCCCTTAGCGAACTTCTCAGCATCCTCCCGGTTGGGAAAGGCTTTGAAGCGGGCTCCCTTCATCATCTTAACAGCTTGAAGGGCATCTTTCTTATCTGAGTATACATGTGCTCTCTCTACAGACAAAAAAAACACTCAGAATCAGTTTTTTTTTTCATTTTCAATTTTTCTACATGACCTGAATTTCTTGTTTCACTCATTACTGTTTGTTAACGTGACTTTCTAACTGGTGGTTGAAGGATATTTTTTTTTGCATTCTTTCCCTTTCTGTCCAGTCAGCCTTTAAAGTCATATTTTGATGAGGATCTACAAAGTGCCACTGCTTTCACAGTTGAAATAAAAGCCTGCCCTGATGGGTTAACATTAACAGCATTGATATCTGTGGTACCTCAAGATTCATTTAGATCAATACTCTATTCCAGAGAGTACAGGCAGTCCTACTGCCCTGCTGCTTACCACCAAAGAAATAACAATAAATATTTTCATCCACTTAAAGAAACAAATGTGGACATCAGACTACAACAGCAGCAAGTACTCCTAAACAAATACAGAAGCTCGACAAACACAATAAACAAACAAGCAACATGATAGTCTCTTATGGTGGACTTTAGCCTCTAGTCAGTATAAAGCCAAAAGTTGAACCAATCAAAGAAAATAGATCTCACAGGAGTAGTATATATTTTTTAAAAGACTGATACAATAAGAAACGTTGAAGAATTGATACATTTGGACAAAACAGTTAATATGTCTGACTGAATTACTGTTTTAATTACACTGAATCTATATATTTGTTATGTATGTTTCCATCCTGTAGTTACACCAGATGGAATCAATAAAGTATTTTTTCCGTCGTATTTATTTGGTAGTGGACAATTGAGTGGTGACAGGAAACGAGGGGAAAGAGACACGACATGCAACACAGCTCCACAGCTGGAATAAAGCCGAGGACATTGCGATTACAGTAAAGGGTAAATGCCTTAACCACTAGGGCATCCAGGTCACCCCAATAAAGCAAAACACATCAGAAATATATTAATTAAGCGGAGTAAAAATAAATTGTCACTATTTAAAATCAACCTATTTGCCATGTGAACAAGCATGACTTTCATTCAATATTTACCTTACTAGATCTTTAAGTTTAGACTGATGATCAATACATCATATTACTTTTCTCTCTCACGTATAACATTCTGATTGTGTGAAATGATGTAATCAATATATAACACTGAAATCTGTAAGACAAGTAACAAGCTTTCTTACCATTTCTAGCCAAAACATCCTCCCACAGTGGACATACTCCATAAAAGGTTGGGGACACTTGTGCCGACTTTGAAGGGGTTTCCGTTTTGGACTGTGAGTTACTGCCTCCTGCAGAGCTGTTTGACGTTGCCTTCACCGAGATCTCCTCTTCCTCCGGAGGGTTGAGACCCACGCCATAGCCAAAGTCCATCTCTTCGCTGGCGGCCTCGGTGGGGTTGCTGCTTGTTGCAGCAGTGGTGGGTGCAACTGCTGAAGTGGCACATGACACAGGTTTGGCATAATCTGCAACGGAGGCCGCATCGCCCGAGACGCCTGCCGAAGAGCCGTTGTCTGATTCAGTGGCAGTGCTATCTGGCTTGGCCAGGACTCTGGCTAACTTCCTCTCAAAGGTGGCTCGGGTGGTAGCTGTGATAGGGCCGCACTTGACGTCTGCTCGGGCAAACTCCTCGCGCAGTTCGTCAGCACTTAGCTCCCTCAGCCTGCTCAGAACCGCCTCCATGCTTCAGCTCCCTACAACACAAAACACAAAACACTTCAGCAATTATGACCGCTGATGAACAAAAAACATCATGTAGGAAAATATGATACTTAGCATTTGCCTCTTTACAGTTCCAGATTTATTTATTTTTTAAATAAATATCAAAAATCATAATTGTGTTGGTTCAATTAATACTTCAGCACAGTTACTAAGTCAGAATTCTTCCAGAATCATTTCTTCAACACCAATTAAAAATGGCAGTTCCATGTAGACTATAAGAAATAACAACTCAACAACTATTATTTACAAATAACAAACATACATTCAGCAACACATTAATTTATACTTCCCTTTAAAACAGTCTGAACACAAACTTTTTTTAGTTTGATATTATTTAGTGTACACTTTAGCTTGGCCATTACTCCTAAAACTAATATCAGCACATGAACCAAGACATTGGTCAGATTGGCAAGACTAAAATAAAAGACAAAGTAAGATAGCAGGTTTTTACATTCCACTATATTCCCCATGATGAGCAATCCAAAAGCCTGCAACTGCTCTATGTGCATATTAATATTAAATGCCATCCATAATTTTCACACCAACAAGCTGCCACACATTGTAAAATATAAAACAGACTGATTATAGCAACAAGTAAACCCCTGCCCTTCAGTGTCAAGTACATCCAGGTAGGCTGCACAAATCTATTCCATAGCTCATGTATATACTCAACAGCTAACAAAGTCTGTAAGTGAAAGTCCCTGTAATGCAATAAAGCAAGTGCTACTGACGTCCCAGATACCCAGATTGTTAACCCAACACATTATATCTGATCAGAACCAACCACACTATTGTGGGACTAGCATCTGCTAGCTAGCTTGCTAACCAAAGAGCCAGCTTTAGCAGCCGGGAGTGAGCCTGGCAAAGCTAGCAGGAGGGAAACTGTTCAGATGAACATCTACACTGACGGAGTAAAGCACACAACTTTGAGCTGAAATGTTAACGATTACAAATATACAGAAAACTGCATAGATTAAAACAATAACAGTCGGTTCATTCGCATGCTGTCACGCCCAAATCTGTCATTCGAGGTGGGCTTTCGGGCTGTAACGCAACAAATTTGATTACGTCTTCGTGCTGATGATGTCGATAAAAATCAAAGTGTAAGTGATGACATCTAGTAACAAAGACGTCCCTATACTTACCAAGGAACATGTTTATTTAATACACGCGGAACTATGGGAGATCGTTGTTAGTTTAGCACAGATAAAGTGTTGGACAGACACAAAGCTGGAGACGGTCTGGTCTGGAAGAGGCTCATTGTTTACAACATGTTCTGCGCATGCGCAGTTTCAAGGGAGGGCGCACGCTGCATTCCAGACCTGTGGGAAAACTCAGACCTGAAGGACCTGAGAGGGAAACCTAAACCAATACATCCATGAGGGGGACAGGACGCCGGACATTAAAGGTCCCGTATTATGCTCATTTTCAGGTTCAAACTTGTATTTTGTGTTTCTACCAGAACATGTTTACATGCTGTAATGTTCAAAAAAAACTTTATTTTCCTCAAATTATCTCCTGAATATACCTGTATTTACCCTCTGTCTGAAATGCTCCGTTTTAGTGTATTTCAACGGAATTGCATTGCTAGGCAACAATTTGGGTCCATGTTTACTTCCTGTCAGCTGATGTTATTTACAAATACTGCAACAGGAAACAAACTGGGACACATTTAGAATCTTTATGTGTAGAACCGTGTCATAATCTATATATTGTATATTTGTGACATCACAAATGGACAGAAATCCTAACGGCTTGTTTCAAACGCGCAATTTCTGAATACAGTCTGTGTGTGTTTCTCCGTATATTGAGCGTTTTGATAGTTTAACAGTATTTATATAGCCGTAAAACCTGCTTTATAATATAAAAGACATGAAAATCTCACTTTTTACAATATGGGACCTTTAAGTGAATTGTCACATTTCTCTCTTAACACTAAGAAGGGATAAACTAGATCAATATCAAACTACTTTTAACATTTGGTGTTAAAAGCCATAACGGCATCACAACAAAAGCAGTGCCGTGTCATGACAATTAATTTTTTTTCTCACAAAACTGAGTTGCACTTTATTTTAATTCCCTTCTTTCTTACAATCCCACACAACTGTACGCAGTTCCTGACAAGATCTTGTCAGGAAGTGGCTATCTGGGCTCATCACTGATCCATGATACAACAGCATGCTACTTAAAATTGTATTTTGAGGACGTCTCTTATATTTACGTACTTTCCCCGAAGTCTTGAATGTCTCATCATGCTCTCCCATAGCAGACGTGACTAATCCAAGGAAACCATATCCTAGCACAGTGGTCTAAGTTTGTTCTGATTAACAACACAATTGACAATTTAAAATAAACGAAAATGGTAAATGGACTTGCATTTATATAGCGTTTTCTAGTCTTCCGACCACTCAAAGCTCTTTACACTACATGTCAGCATTCACCCATTCACACACACATTTATACACTGATGGCAGAGGCTGCCCATCAGACTCTAATCTAAATACTCATTCACACACCGATGGCTATGCCTTCGGGAGCAATTTTAGTGATAAGTGTCTTGGTCAAGGACACATCACATGTGACCCGGAGCAGCCGGGGATCGAACCACCGACCTTCCGATTGTTGGATGACCTGCTCTACCCTCTGCCCGTGAAAATAAACGAAATTGGCGGAAATGTAGTGCTGGTATAAACGCTAAATGCTAAAGAATATTCGTGTTGGCACAATCCCACGTATGCAGGCCAACTTGATCAGGCATGTACGAGGCGAGCCAGCAGCAAGACATGACGAGTCTCAAGATATTCGTATAAAAACGGAAAGAAACATAATTTACCAGAACAGATTATTGTCCCTTAAAGGTGGAAGCAAAGACAATTAGACTGACTTTCGTTAGCTCCGAGGTCCGTCCTAGGAAGCTGAGTTTGACACAAGCACGCTAACAGTCATTAGCCACTTAGCAAGGCAGGAAGCTAACCACTCCAGCCACCGGTTAGCGATAGCACACGTTAAATACGTCAAATACGGACGGTAAGAAGACGAGTTTTATATTCTTACCGAACACATAACCTTACACATTTATCACAGTTAACTGTAGTGCACTTATAGTTAACAATATGATGGTTTTAATAGTGCCATGCCCACCTCCTCCTCCTCTCTCCCCGGATACTGTTGCTAGGTGTCTTCACCGCGACGGGTTCAAAATGCAGACAGCGAGGACCCCATTCCGTCTAACATAGTGCCTGAACAAAACAGCTTCAACGTGGGGAAACCAGACACAACTTGGGGCATTTTTTTTTGTTTCTTTCTTTCTTTTTCTCTCTTCATCCACACTCGTATGCACTGTACGCCAATTTCCTGGCTTGTCTGTTCCCTTGTAATTGTGGACTGTTCTGTACGATGCCATATTGTTATGTAAATTTCTCAATAAGAAAAAAAACGAAAAAAACAACAACTTGGTGCACATTTAGAAAGTATTTGTAGATGAGAACATATAATGAATGAGCACAAACAATAATAACGGATGAATAGTGCAATTTTTATGATAAATACAATCACATCTCCCAACACAAATGTTAAAACATAGGGAATGAATCAATTCCAATCTCTGAAAAAGAAAGCAGTTACAGCAGCAAGAGCAAATGTTATTACATACTACCTAACGTTACAGTGAAAGGTAGTTTGGAAGATACAGTCCAAAAGATTTCTTTTTTTTCAGAACACAGTATATCAATATATTTGTTATTTGACTCAGTAAGCATTCTCCTCAAAAGATGTATTGTCCCTTTGGAAATTCATAAGCATACAATGTGTTCAAAAACATTTTGTTTTTAGTGTGGGAATGAGCACCAACTCAGCAGCTGCAGCACAGTTGCATGCAAAAAGCTACTGTACTATCCAATGGCCCCCTCTACACGGAAATGTTAGTGTGCAGCTGTACCAGAATTAGTATCGGCTTTGATTTATGGTTTGCATTTGAATATTTTGTATTTCATCTTTGTTACAATATTAAACAATTATGATGACTTTACAATCATACAAAAAAGGAAACGTATTTATATATTAACCTCTGAAAACAATTAACCTATCCCCATAACCATGAAACAGCCATAAAACAAGTATAACATCAGATTCAGGGGTAGTCCTTTTTTGTAAATATAATATGTACGCAATGTAACAGAAAATGAACACATCTGATTGCACCTGCTGTTAGAAGTAGCAATATTTCTGCTTCATCGTACAAATTTCTCTCTTCATTGATGTGAGCCACTTATTTTACAATAGACCATTCTTCAGTAAGGATTTGCACACACATACAATATAACATATTACACCTTGCACACAACCTCAGCAGAAATATGCTCATTCAAACCAACTTAGTCCTTTACAGCATATTAAAGATTGCTTAAGGCTTTTTTGCGTACAAATTACTGCAGTCCATGCTAGACAAAACACCTCCATATATAACTGAGATTAATGGTTTTAGTTTAAGAACTCAAGGTGATATGGTTACAACAGATGTAAGAAACACTGCATTTTAACAAGAGGCAATACAAAAAAAAACTGACCACAATTGTGCATGACTTTTAACTTCATGAAAAGGAGTGATGATGTTTCATCATCAGCTGCTTAGAAACCATGTGGAACGTTTAACCACGTCAGTTAAATCATAGATGAGCAACCGCTCTCGTACACAGGCACAAAGAAATGGAAGAACAGTTCATAGCCAGTCTGGTGACAGACTAATGGTTTGTTTCTGTCACCTAAAACACTTTTTTAAATAATGTCAGCCATCGTTAAGCAGCAACCAAAGCCACCGATTTCATATTACGGGGAGGGTGATGACTAAATACCTTTTATAGAGAAAAAACGCTAATTCAACACGGAAAAACTGGCCCACAAATTAGTTAAACAGTCCACACTAGACCATATTTGTATCTACGATAACAACCGAAGATGGGGGATCCTCTTGGAGAGGCTGTCAGATAAGCTGTAATTACTTAACTCTAAATAAATATATGTGACAATAGCATAACAAAAATATAAACAACTGTCAAATAAAGAGGAAAGAATAAAGCTATGGTATAGAAAGTATTACTCTGCGAAAGCACTTCTGTGCCGACGGGAGAACGCCAAATGTTGGCAGCAATTGTTAAGAGAAGAGAAAGGGAATAAGGGGCTGAAAAGTGCCTTTGTGGATAAAACTCCACTCTCCCTCTAATGGCCTGAGAAAAGTTCTTCTGTTATGACTGCTGCGGCTCTGCTTCATTGTTATTTTCCACCATCGTGTTGTTAAGCGGCGTTGATGATTCGGAGATGTTGTTTTCAAGCTCCAGTTGAGCCAGTCCCTCCTCTGTGTTTGTCCATGAGCTCATTGACTCATGTACTGTTACTGTGTGTTCCTCCATCTGCCTTTGGAGGCTGTCCATCTCCTCCCTGAGAAAAAAAAACAAAAAAAACACATTACATGTATTCTGGCATTTGGATAGCTGCTCAGCACTACACAAAAAAAAAAACTTCATGTAGGTACGTAGATAATATTAGCCATTTGGTTAGAACAAAAGGCTTACTTCAGCTGCCGTAGACAGTTGTGCAGGTTGTTGAGGGGCTCTTTGTTGACAGAAGTCGATGGTTTCAGCAACTCATCCAACAGGGAGGCCGGCACTGGGCAGTCTGGAATCTTAACTGGTGTTACTGGGTTGGATGGGTTCCCCTCGCTCTTCAGCTCCATGCGCTGCTGCTCCAACAAAACCATCATTACAGGGAGGTATTTAGTCAGTCATCTTCAGCAGGCATTTTTTATTTGGAATTAAACTTACAACATTGTCCCTTAAATCTTTCTGCAGAGAGGGTGGTGGCTTTGTAAGTATAACTCATAGAAATGAATGGCTACACCTCAGCTGTTCCAGTACTCACTGCTGTCTATGTATAATGCTAAAAACACTGACGTACTATTTTTCAGTTACTTCAGTTATAATGTTTTTTTTAAAGTTTGTCTGATGATAGCTGATATTTATATCCAACTATAAATCAAGGAATCTCAAGGAGTCTGTCTGTCTGTCCGTGTGTCCTTCGCATATCTTGAGAACTGCTCATCCGATCAACTTATTGCTGGAGACCCCATGGAGTGCTCTGTGCAATTTGGACAGGCAGCACGTTCAATATTAATAAAAAAGCGACCAGCGCTCTGTTCAGCAGCAGGGGCGGGGCTTCAGGGCTCTGCAGGGAGTCCATCATGTTGATAATATATGCTAACGTTAAACATTACATGGACGCTGGATACACTAGTGTTACAGCCGGACTCTTCACTTCCCTGAAGTCAACACGAGCGGTTAGCCAACTGGATGCAGAATCAGAGTGTATTTCACCGGTGTGACCGTGAGTAAGCCGCGGGTTTGTTTTTCCCCCGTGAGTTAAGACTGTAACTCCCCGGTGTCAGACTTGACACTAACATATAACACTAACGTTACCGCCAGTAAAATACCTCCGCTAATTAAACCCATGCTCTACTTTATGAACGCAGTAGTTATGTCAAAGCAAGCGACCAATACGCCTATTTGGAAATTACCTCCGCTTAGTGTATTTCACCGATGTTTCTGACTGTGGTTGCTTAGGTGTGTGACATGGAAGGCGTATTGCTGTGGACCCAAGGGAGCGCAGTGTTGAGTGTGAAGTTGTTTGTATGAGCGGCCACAGGCCAAGCATTCTGACTTTTCTTAACAGGCATGTTTTGCACAGCCACTGCACTATTATAAATAATAATAAATATTCAAAGTATCTGAAAGCTTTCATGCCAAGACAATGAAAGAGTGACTTAACACCAGAGCCCGACCAGTATATGAGTAGGCCAAGGTTATAGGCCAGTATTGACTGATTACATATATAGGCGTGAATGATGACAGATGAGCAAATTCAAATACCATTTAAATTAGTACGCATATTTAGTGGTTTCCCCAAAATTTAGAAAGGTGCTGTAGTTGGGAAGCTTGTGAAAAAGCACTAAAACTTTCACAGAGGAAAACAAGTCGCCTCACCTTCCTTAGACGAGTCTGTTTGAGGTCCTGTTTGAGCTGCTGGTTCTGCAGTAGGACTGTCTTCATGCTGTTCCTCAGCTCAGCCACTTTGGCCTGCAGCATAAACTTGTCCTTCCTGGTGCCGCTCAGCTCATCCTGCACCGACTCCAGCTCCACCTTGATGTTCTGAGACAGAGAGAGAGTCATCTTTGTTAGTTATAAACCCTTTTGAAAAGGGGGAAGGTGGAGGTAATGACATAAATACTATACAGAAATAACCACAGTGCTCCGTTCACTTTTCGTGTCCTTCTAGATACTAACTGTTTACCTCAGTAAAAGTAATTCTGTGCATTTGTAAATACAGTAGCATTTTACTTTTTTAATGTCTAGTCAAGTAGCTTTGTGTCCATCTTTTACAACTGGAGAGTGAATACTTGCCTGTAGAGCTCTCTGTAGGTTGTCCAGCTCCCTGTGCTGACACTGCTCCATCATCTCCAGCTGCTGCTTCTGTGCCTCGATCTCCCTCTGCCTCTGCTCCACCTCCCACTTCAGGTCCTCAACCTGAACAAGCAGCAGTCAGTGTTAGACATCAGTGTCACAAGTGATGGCTCAAACTACAGCTGAAACTGATTTTAAATAACTGGATCCCTAAAACTCTTCATGAAAACCCAGGACAATGATAACTGTTGAATGATATTAATCATAAACTAGAATTACCACCTTCGGTTGTATGCCTCCGACAACCAGTCAAAATATACTTCAATGTCTGTCTAAAATTTCATCACTTCATCATTTCATCCTCTTAAGACTTTTGTGTAAAATTGTCATTATTAGCACATGAATTCTTGGGTTATGGCCAAAAACGTGTTATGTGAGGTCACAGTGACCTTGACCCTTGACCACCAAAATCTAATCTGTTCCTCAATCTAATCCTTGAGTCCAAGTGGACGTTTGTGCCAAATTTGAAGAAATTCTCTCAAGGCGTTCCTGAGATATCACGAGAATGGGACGGACGTAAGGTGGCAGTAACCTTGACTACCAAAATCTAATCATATCATGAGAATGCTCCAGACAGACGTACGTACAGTACAGACCACCCGAAAACATAATGCCTCTGGCCACGGCTGTCGCCGGCACAGAGGCATACAAAATGTCGATATAACCAAAAAAACTGCATTGTGTCTATCATATCAGAGATAGATGACCAAATAAAGGTAATCATCAGGTAAATATTTCAGCGTAAGTCAGTCTCTTACCTCTTGGTTAGTGAGGGGCTGCTTGGCCAGTTCTTCATCCAGTTGTTTCTGGAGGATCTGGAGCTGTAAATGGGCCTCAGCCAGCTCCTCTTGGAACCTGGAAACCTCTTGAGAGTGCTGCTCATCCTGAGCCCTGCAGAGTATGACATATTCAATGATAAATGAGTGGTAAGATATACAACTGCTATTAATTTTTTCAATAACATATTTATATATATATATATATAGATATATAATTGGTCAAAAGTCACTGTATTCTTTAATCAGGCAAATGCACATACAGTAGTTTGTGGGATTCACTCTGCAGAGCTCTGACCACGTCCTCTTTGGCCTGCAGGTCCTTCTTGATCTCTGACAGCTCCAGCATGGCTGCCCTGTAGTGCCGTCTATTGTGGGCTGCCTCTGCCTTCGCTGCTGCCACCTAAAGGACAAATCACATCAGTACAACCCGACAGACCCCAGGAGAGCCCAATGCTCCAGAAAAGCTACCGGACTAGACACATCTCACAATTCAGCTTTCTAATTTTTCCTGAGAGGCTTCTTATTGTGCCTTGTGCCAAGCAAATGATGGCAAAATATATATTCAAATACATTCAAATTACAGACTCTTTGGAATCATTCTCATTGAGAACATACTGGATCCGGATGTACGGCTAAGAGCTCCTACCTGTTCTTTCAGGTCGTTGACTTTGGTTTTCTCTTTTTCCAAGGCAAGCTGTAGAGTTTGTACCACCTGCTTCATTTGCTGGTCCTCCTCCTCTTTACGCTTCAGAACAGCTTGAACCTGTAAAAAGGATGAATGGGAAAACAATGTTGTGTTAAAAAATAAATGAAAAAGTGCATAATTCCTATTTCGACCTATAGGTAACCCAACACTTTACAACACAGGGGTAATAAAAAAAACAACATATCAACATTATCAGATGTAAACTAATGTTTCACCTGTAAGTTGAGCTGGACAAGATCTGCCTCTCTCTTAGCCAAGGCAGACTCCAAAATATTGGAATGCTCCCGCAGTGTATTGTGGGACTGTGCCAGTCCAGCCAATTTCCCTTTTTCATGTTCCAGCTCCAGTGCTAGCTTCTTGTTGGCATCTTCTAACTTTCGAATCCGCTTCTTGAAGCATCGGGCCTCTTGAAGCTGTGAAATCAATTCATGTCATTAATACAAAATAACATACATGAATTGAGTGATTACAAAAGTGCAAACACACTGCTCATACAGGGTTGTGATCAGCATCATGACATGAAAAAAATAAAGGAAACAATCATTTCCCCATTAGAGATAACAAGCAGTTCTGTTCAAAATCCTGAACATATTAACACAAACGGACACAAAGTGATCATTGTTCACCTCGTCCTCGAGCTCCATGACCTTCTCCTGGTACTCCTCCAGCTCTGTGGAGGTGAGGGTGATCACTTCCTGCAGCTCTTTCTCTAGCATAGTCTTGCTGTTGGACACAGCCAGCAGCTCAGCCTGCAGAGCCTTAACCTTATCCTGGATGACAAATAAAACCACATTGGATTTCAATACGTTTCAGTTACTCAACAGGTGCAGCAACTCAATGAACAATGAAATGACAAATATCTTTATGATAAAGAAGTATGAGTTGAGGACATGGGTAGACTAAATCCTATCCTATTAATGTTTGTTTATAGGGCTGTCAATCGATTAAAATATTTAATGAGGATTAATCGCATGATTGTCTATAGTTAATTAATTAATTAATTAATTGCAAATTAATCACACTTTATCTGTTCAAAATGTACCTTAAAAGGGAGATTTGTCAAGTATTTAATACTCTTATCAACATGGAAGTGGACAAATATGCCTGCTTTATGCAAATGTATGTATATATTTATTATTGGAAATCAATTAACAACACCAAACAATGACAAATATAGTCCAGAAACCCTCACAAGTACTAGATTTAACATAAAAAAATATGCTCAAATCATAACATGGCAAACTGCAGCCCAACAGGCAACAACAGCTGTCAGTGTGTCAGTGTGCTGACTTGACTATGACTTGCCCCAAAACTGCGTGTGATTATCATAAAGTGGGCATGTCTGTAAAGGGGAGACTCGTGGGTACCCATAGAACCCATTTTCATTCACATATCTGGAGGTCAGAGGTCAAGGGATCCCTTTGAAAATGGCCATGCCAGTTTTTCATCGCCAAGATTTACCGTAAGTTTGGAGCGTTATTTAGCCTCCTTTGCGAGCTAGTATGACATGGTTGGTACCAATTATTAGGCTTTCTAATTTCATATGATGCCAGCATCTTCACTCTATCTTTAAAACAGAGTCCGCTACAACCTCAAAATCGCAAGTTCCGTTAATGCTTTAAAGAAATTAGTGGCATTAAAACAAATTTGCGTTAATGCGTTAACTTTGACAGCCCCAGTTTTGTTTTTTTAAATTGTGTCCTTGTTTCTGTGGACAAAATAGATTTTTAAGCTATAATATTATTCCTCATTCATACTTTGGGGATGCACTTACAGTACAACAAGCTAATCGCATAAAAGTACTCAACTTCAACTGTGAATGGAAAATACTGTATGACTTATTCTTCAGTTTTGCTCGACAGTTGCAAGTAATATTTCGATTTTATTCAGTGGAAGAAAAACAGGTTTTATAGAGCTCATATCCAAACTACCGTAGGCCTCCTAATGTTTGTAAAGCGCACAGAAAGAGTCACACCGATACTGTGACCTCTTTTCAGTTGCTAAGGACTGTAAATGGATCAGAGCCCGCACAGTGTAGAATGCTCTGCTGACACTTTTCCAACAGTGATCCTTTTCCTTGTTTTAATTGTCTGAAACTCCACTCCAAACTAACTATGTGTTCAGTTGTAGCTGATAGTTTTTCAAGGAAGTGAACAAGGTCCGGCAGGTTTACACAGTACCTGTAAGGCTTGACTGTTTCCCCCATTCGACACCTGGGCCTTGAGTTTGACCAGCTCCGCCTCGGCCGTCTCCTTGTCAGTCAGAGCCTCTTGGAGCCTCCTGCTCAGGATGCCCACGGCATTCTCGTAGGCCTTGTGTTTGGCCTTCATCTCCTTCTGAGCACTGGTCAAATCTGTCCCCAGCCGCCTCACCCGCACCTTCTGCTCTGAGATGGCCCTATTAGATAAGAAATTAAGTTAAAAATGTCCATGGGGGAATTCAGGTTGTTCTGACAGAAGACCATACGTGCATATCAACACAAGAGGTGTATAGATGGCACACAAACGGAGCGTAATGATTTTAAAACCACATGTACTGACTCATAGGTCTATGTGGAGATCAGGAATTGCATAAGCAATGCCCTTTATTTATATTTATAAATAGCACTTGATAACAGATATATGCACCATGGTCCAAGTCATTACTGTGGGAGTTATTCCAGCTCTCCAAATATCTATGCAGCAGATGACTCACTTTTTGGCTTCTCCCTCCAATTGCTCCACCTGTTTCCTCAGGCCTTCGTTCTCTTCTGTCACTGCTGCTAGCTGGCTCTGATCAAACTGTAAAGACTGGAGAACACTTCACATTATAATAGAACTGCTGACAACAAACTGTTTACTGACACCCCTGTATACTACATCCAAAACATCAACATTTACTTTACTTTTAATGTTAAATTACTGAAATGAAACTATCATTACCTGGATCTGGTTTTCTAGCTGATCCCTTTCTGTCTGAATGGTTTGCAAATGGGCCTCCATGTTGTTCATTTGCTCCTGGACTCTCACCACCTCCTTCTGCAGCCGGGCCTGCTCCAGCTCTGCCTTCTGCTTCTCCCCCTGAACGCCCAGCACCTCCTGCTTCAGGTCCTTCACCTCCGCCAGCAGACGCTTTTTGGTGGACTTGAGCTCACTGATGAGCTGGTCTTTGGAGATGGCGTCCCGACGGTAGGCTTCCACCATCACCTGTATAGTCAATAACCGTGTGTCTAATTAATGAAGTTAGCGTTTTCTCCTTTCAAGGAGTGCAGTGCAAGTAGTCCTGCTCATATTTGTCTCGACTCTGAGACAGCAGGCAAAATACTTTTCAAATAGATACAATGCAGGAGAGAGGACTGCAATAGGATTTGAATCCCACACTGCATCATCTCTAGGCTTGAGCGAGATACATTTGACATAGTTAGGAATTGAACAGGCTTTATTTTTTCAGTCTAAATGGGTTTGTGTTGGTTCTAGGGCTGCCCCCTCTTAGTCGACTAATGGGTCGTTTTGATCTCAGACGTTTTTTGTGCTATCTTCAAGCTGAATGACTAACTTCCAAGAAACTTATAAGCGCACATCTCTGGTTAACACAAGATTTAAAGTGTTGCTTTTGTGTGATTCTTTGTGGAGAAACTCAGTTTTAAAGATCTGGCAATTAAATCAACTAATCAATTTGCCAACATAGTCGTATGAGTGTTAGTCGAACAAGAATTTTTTGGGTAGAGGACGGCCCTAGTTGTTTCCTAACATGAACACACATATTACACTAAAAACAACAGGAGATTTTACAAAATATTACAGGAAACCACCAAAGGAAAGCTGTGATACAGGTGGATTTTGTTAATGCAGAGCTTCAACTATATTACAAATTTTAATGTAGGTACAGCTGCTCACGTGTACAGCTGTATTATCTAGGAACAAATAAATATATGATAAAAAAAAAATTGAAAAAAGGAACAAACTTGTCTGTGCAGAAAAGTAAGAGAGCAACATTTGAAACACATTGCAATTACCAGAGTAGCTGTCAGTCCAATACTTTTTGTGCTCTTTGTGCCTTTAAGAACCTGCATTTGAGGGCGAATTGAGTAGATTCCATTTTCTCACTTTTCTACGAACCAAAAATGGACATTGCATCTAATTACCTCATCCTACTTGTTTCCCATGATCCTCCACACATTTAACAACTAGTTTATCAGTCATGCTACAGTACCTCACACATCACTGACTTCCCATTCGTGTAGTTACTCCAGATGCAGTGAAGACACATATTAGATTGTTGATAATGCAGCCAGATTTTTCTTCTTTAGCACCAGAGGTACACTTGTTTGCTTTTCATGCATTGCTGAAAGCAGCCCCCAGTACATTTTGATGGACCAAGATGAATGTTAATGCACGAGTTGGAAGGGTCTACAAAAGCTCAAGTCTTGAAAGAAATCCAATACAATTGACATTTCTGTCATTCTGTCAATCGACTCCACCCTCTTTATGACAGCTCGTCGATGCAAAATGAGCAGCATCCACCCCTGCTCAATACACTGAGGCGTGTCAGCCAGCACTCTTCTGAGATGACAGCCATCTGGCTTCACAATACATCCTCCCACGACAGCATCAGCCTTAGCCAGCTGGGAGAATTTTTATAAATAAATGTAATAAAAATAATAAATCTACGTAAAGTCTGCACAGTCTACAGCTTCTACAAACTGCACCCAGAAGAGAGAGCTGTACATGATGGCACATACTGTAAGAGCAAGGGAGATGACTTACCTTTTGTTGTTGGAACTGCTCCTTCAGCTTCTGAGCTTGTTTCTTCAGGGAACTATTTTCTTGTTGAAGAGTTTCAATCTGTAACAAAGCAAAGGCCCTTCATTATTCACAACATCGTAGGGGAGAGGTAACCCCAAAAGACAAAAAAATGGATGCAAAAAGCTACTTGAATTAAATTATGGCGGTCAATCAAATAAAATGTGAGTGGGTAAATATGCTGCTTTATGCAAATGTATGTATATATTTATTATTGGAAATCAATTAACAACACAAAACAATGACAAATATTGTCCAGAAACCCTCACAGGTACTGCATTTAGCATAAAAAATATGCTCAAATCATAACATGGCAAACTGCAGCCCAACAGGCAACAACAGCTGTCAGTGTGTCAGTGTGCTGACTTGACTATGACTTGCCCCCAAACTGCATGTGAGTGTCATAAAGTGGGCATGTCTGTAAAGGGGAGACTCGTGGGTACCCATAGAACCCATTTTCATTCAAATATCTTGAGGTCAGAGGTCAAGGGACCCCATGACAGTTTTTCATCGCCAAAGTTTAACGTAAGTTTGGAGCGTTATTTAGCCTCCTTCGCTAGTAGCTCAGTTCCTTTCAATTCACTGCAATTCCTATAATGCTTTATGCTAAAAGAATCGCTGCTCACCAGGCCTGAGAAAGTATCTAACTCAAGGTGTCACTACAGAAGTAGATGGGAATATAATGATGCCCAAAGGGAAACAAGGGAATGTCAATATTTGTTGTTGAGTCACTGGCTATGGTTCAATCTCGCTTGTGGTTATATTACTGGTGTTTTTATTTTTTCACCTCCCTCCTGTATCATACCTGATTAGCTTTGACCTGGACTTCCTGTCTGAGCTGATCCAAGATATCTGAAGCCACCAGAACATCCTCTCCGAGCCGTTCAGCGCCCTCGTCGAGTTGGCTCTTGTCAGCCCGGGCCGCCTGCAGCGCCACCTCCAAGACGATCTTCTCGTTCTGGAGGTACTGGATGTTGTCGTCCTTGGCGCTGCTCTCTGTCTGCAGCTCGGCCAGCTGGGCCTCCAGCTCCAGGTAGCGCGCTTCCAGCTGGTTGATGGACTGCTCTTTGGTCTGCAGGTTGTCCTGAGTGGTGGTCAGCTGGCGCATCAGCTCCAAATGCTCTTTCTGGAGTGCCTGCAGCTGCACGTCCTTCTGGGAAAGGATCAACTTCGCCTGAGAGAAACAGAGTGTGAAAAGCAGTTTAGAGGAGAAAACATTACACATTTTACCGCCCATACAACGTGGAAAACAAATGACTTGACTACCTGCTCTAGTTCCCTTTCCAGGGTGCCGGCTGTGTTGGCCAGTTTAATTAAGCGGTCTCGCTCATCCTCAAACTCGTCCAGTTTGTGCTGCAGATCATCTTCCACCATGTTCTTTGCATCCTGGATCTGCTTATAAGCAGCTTCCTGGGTCAGCATGTCGACCTAAGTCACAGAGAGTAAAAGGTTTTACACAATATGCTAGAGTGATTTAAAAAAAAAAAAAAAAGTCCCTATAATACAACATTGTAGTCCTGGTTACTTAGAAAAGCCTGCTTTTATCTGAGGTCCTTGACTGGATAATGACCTTCAGGGTTGTTTCCTAAGTGGTTATAAAGACTTCACAAATGATGATGAATGATGATGGCATATTCAGATAGGGATGTTTGAGTGTATACCTCAATGCTCTGCAGCTGAACAGCAATACGCTCTTTATCTTTGATAGAGCGGTGTTGGGTCTCGGTGAGTTGGTGGGACAGAGTCACATTCTCCAGCTTCAGATGTTCCAGAACACCAATCTGAGTCATCTGTCCAGCCTGGGAGAGAGAAAATCAACAAAGTGTCATGTCAACTCTTGTCTGACAGATGTCAAAGCCTTGATAAAAGACAAACAACCACATTAGCATCAACCTTACCTGCATGTTGGCCATTTCGCCCTGAAGTCGTACTCTTGCCTCCTGGGCCAGTGCTAGCTGCTGCTGGTACCACTGTCTAAGCTGCTGAAGCGAGTCAATTTCAGCCTGGGAGGTCTTCAATCGGCTCTGCAGGGTGCTGCGCTCCAGCTGGACCTGTTGAAGCTGGCTCTGAAGACCGCCCATCTGCTGACGCAACTCCTGAACTGCAAAAGTGCAAGACCAAAACATCTCATTTAATCTGAGTGTAGTTATGCACGATTAGAGATGTTGACTATTTGTTGTTACGCTCTGGGTCTCCGTCACTCACCTGTGTTGTCTCTCGAGGTTACAGAGTTCTGCATCTCCTCCACCTTCCCCATCAGCCTGCTGTATTGGTCCTCAGCCACCTTCAGGTCATTGCTGAGAGAAGTCAGACTGGCGTTCTTGCCCTCCAGACTGCCCTGGAGCTCCACCATGGCCTTCTCCAGCTGGCTGCAATTTTTCCGCAGCGTGCCGGCCTCTGTAGTGAGGGTGCTCTGCTTCACCTGGCTGATCTGAGCCTCCTCCTTCTTAGCCTGCAGCTGAGCGTTCACCGTAGCGAGCTGGGCCTGAAGCTCTGTCTTCTCCTTGAGAGCCTGGAGGAAAGAAAGGACAGTGTGGTCAGCACTTACGCCCAATTATTCTTGGCTTCCAGTATAGTGTCATTTGGGCGGGTAAATTAACAGCCTTTAAGCTAAATTTTATCTTTTTGAATGCTGTGATACATGACCAGGCATTTATTAGCAGCATCAGTACCGACATTTACAGGCAAAGTTGAACATGGTACACAATATAATATGGTGTTAACTGATTTGTAATTAGCAGTATTTATGCAAACACAGCCAGCATGGTTAGCTTACTAAAGTAAAAGACTTCAGTGAATGGAAAAACACATACTAGATACAAATAATGCGCTGGTTCTAAGATGGTAAACCGTCACTTATTCAATTGGCGAACAAAAGTACATTTGCAAATATATAATAATATTATTTCTATAGTTCATGTGCTTTCCAAGACATGCCATTGGGGTTGGAGAATTTACCAGTAAACAACATTTGATGTTGAAAATCTCTGAGCTGCAATCCAAGGTAAGCATTTACTTTGAAGACTATTTGGATGCTGAACATATGACGTACAAGCTCAGTAACGGCAAATAAAGGTGGCACAATTCACCAGCAAACTATGGCCATACCTCAAGTTTTCAAGTAGGCGCTTACTACCAGATATTGCATCATAGCGCATCCGTTTTGGATTGTCATAAATTAATCTGCATCGCTTATGAAACTGTGAAAGACATGGTGATTGCTGATGCTCATTTTTGAGTATATAATGGTTCCATATTGGGTGATTTTCATGGTTTCTATTATTTTGGAAACCATATACAGAATATGCATGGATGGGTAATTTGTACAGAAGGAACGGAAAATGTGAGTACAGAAAATCAGTCGGTTACATTACCTGATTGGCCTCAGATGACAAAGACTCCAGCTGACCCTCCAGTCTCATTTTCTCTTTCAACACCTGCAGCATGTCATCGTGGCCCATCACTGAACTCTCCAAAGAAACACTGCAACAAATGTCAACAACATTAGAGCGCAAATGATAAAATTCTAGCAATTCACATAATCAATTAATTGTTTTAAGTAATCTACAGTAACAAACTAAAATGCCAAACATTTGTAAGTTCCAGCAATCAATGTGAGGATCTGCAGTTCTCAACAAGCACTATCTCAATGTAATACTGGCTTAAATTTGGCAGTAAACACAATGTTAATGCCTAGAATTGTCGATGTCATTATATTATTCCCTCCCTATCTGATGTTGACAAATACCTGCTGGAGAAACTGTCCCTGCGGCTCCGAGGTTCCGCTGTCCCTTCTCTCTCCTGTTCCAGCTCAAGCAGATGCTGCTCCTCACTGGCCGCCTGCAGCACCTCCTGCAGGGAGGGGAACTGACCCATGGCCTCAGGGGCGATCTCCCTCCCCTCCACCGTGTAGGGCCCCCGCTGCCTTCCCACTGCTGCGGAAAGCATCCCGTATGTCCCCCTGGTAGACACACTGCTGTAAGACGAGCTGTCACTGTCGTTGCCGTCGTTCCCCGGCCTTGTTCCCGATTCGCTGCCGTCAATTTCTGAGACATTGTCCCCAGCTTGGAGCGAAGCACTGGGCTGTGCCTCTGTCTCACAGGTGCTGCCCTCCGACATCACACTGACCTCAGACAAAGTGGACACTGAGCTCATGGTGGACTGGATGGAGCTCATGGTGTTGTCTGCTGTTCTTACTCCACCTCCACCTCCACCTCCTCCTTCACCTGCACCATCATTCTCAGGAGACTTGTAGTCAGCCAAGGAGTGGATCTTGCTCGGGCGGGGTGGTCTGGACTTTTTCTCCTTGGAGGGGGGAATTCCCAAGCTGCCCAGTTTGGGACCACGGGGGACACTGGTCCTCAGGAAGGAATACTCAGTGGTCATGGCAACAGTGTTGGCCCTGGGCAGACCCTCCGGATGTAGCATGAGCTCTGGATCCAGGGTGCTGAACCGCCTGTTCTTGGGGGTGATGCGGTGAGACTAGAAACAGAAAGAAATTAACCACGGTACTGCCATCCTGATAAATTCTGACACATGGTTGTTAAGCTTGAAATACACAGTATAACATATTAAGCAAAAATATATAGCCAAAACCTGAACCTATGCTGAACATTTCTCCAAAGTGAAAAGCTGTGACCTCTATACCTCTTAAACTGTTTATCTTCTGGGCTACATTTTCCCAAAAAAATAGCGTGTTTTAGCAACCAACTTCAGCTGAGAATAAGAAAATCCACAAGCATGAAGCACAAGTTGAACACTGCATATATAGCATCAAAAATAGATAGTTGTCTTATGGCCGAAATGTCACGTTAAGATAATGTAGGAGCTGCCAAAACTGGTTTTGGAAACACGAGGACCTCGAGGGCAAATAGACGAAGAGCTGGTGCTGTCTGTAACCTGACAGCTACTCCATTCACTCACCCTCTCCTTATGTCTCTGCACTCTGTACTGTTTGAGTTGCTCCTCCAGACGCCGGCGAGCCTCCAGGCGAATCTTCTCCTCGTTCTCCATCTCCAGTGATGGCTTCTCGTTGGCTAAAGGGAATGTATGTTAGGCCAAAAACAGGAATGTTCCCTTTCATCACATACTGCAGGACTACACTACGGTTCTTTATTTTACACAAGATCTGGTTTTTGTATGACTGTTAAAGCTGAATCCTAGCAATGAGCTGTATGTTGCATCATTGATTCAATGTAAATGCTTGTAGAATGTTGGTTGGATATGGTAAGGAGAGACGCTGCCTGGAATCCTGTCCTCACACAGCAATAGTAAACAAATTATTCAAATTGGAGCTTTTTATGTTAATCACTGGACAGGAAACATGTTGTTGGTACAAGCCACAGTGACTAGTTAGTCACAAACTGCACTGCAACATTTTCTATTTTACCTGACAGCTACTGTGGATTTTAAAAGCAGTTTGGGCGTTATGGGTGTTACAGTTACAGCCATATATCTAAAGGGTGCCCCATGCTGTACCACTGTCTCCATTTGCTTGGTTAGAATGCGTGCATATGAAAAACTTTAATTCAGTCATGACTGCAACAGCTATGCAGCTATTATTGCCAATATTGCAATGAGTTAAATGAAGATGTCTATATATGCATTCAACAGATGTACATTGGATCAGTCATATCCATGTGCCATCAAAGAAATGCAATAGGATTCTTCATGCGCTGCTGCATATATTCTGTGTGGGAGTTATAATGTGAAGCCAAACAAAATCACCACGGTTTGTGCCAGGCCTAAAAATATTACATTTCAGAATTGTGAACAAGGCACCGGTGCCAAAACAGATAACATACTAGAGGGATTAGTTCCAAAACGCAGCCATTAGTCCAAACAGTGTTCCAAAGGAAGCACCCACACCAAATCTAATCAAGCAATCAAATGTCTATGCAAGTTGCAGAACGGGGGGTAGACTCAAACTACTGAAAGAAAGTCCCACTGAATCCTTCTGCTCAGATAACACACAGACAAGGGAGTTAAAACGGACGTGTACATGAGCCAAAAAAGCAAAACATCCCACAGCAAAATTAGGTTAAAATACAGGGGGGGTATAGAGGGGGCATTCACTCCACATACGTTTATGCTTACACAATTCAGTCTCCTGCATAGGCATACTGAGTCTGAGCGACTGCAATGAATCACCCTTGTGAACCGTGATCTCAGCACTAGCCCCCTCAGACTTCTCTAGCATCATGGGTGGAAAAGCGGCCAAACCTGGGGAGGGCTCTTGGGTCTGGGAGTTGACAGGGGAGCTGGTGCTCTGGGGAGGGGCTGTCAGAGGCAGGGACCCATTTAAATGGGCGTTCCCCACAGCACTAAAGTCTTCTGCCAGTCCGTTTCCATTTGGCATCGCATCTGAACTGACAGGACCTGAGAGAGAAGGGGGAAGAGAAGCCCTAAGGAATTTGACAATTCGTCACGATAAGTTCTTGTGAACTAGACTGCAAAGGGACCACTTGGTAAGCTGGCTGGGCAACTCTGTCAACTTACAATAGCTTAAGTGAAAAGGCTGGAAACATTCCTGCAGCACGTGGCAACTGATGCATCCCTTTAGCTGCACCTACTCTTGTATCAAGGAGCACAAATAGGGCTCATCTTGCAAGACAAATACATTTAAAAAGGCCCTGGTAACCTATTTTCTTTATCAGTTTCAAACTATGGGTGATTAGGTCAAACAAGAACACATTATTTTCTGCAAAATTTGGGACTGTTTTGGTTATTTTATATGAGACTTTCGGTCTGTGCTGTTTTGTCTGTGCTCTTCTCACTGGTTTGAACTGAAAAGGGCATGGTTGGAAAAAAAGTGCCGTCACATATGCACCAGTCAGAGCAATTAGGAATAGTTTCATCAAAATCTGATCGCAGTTGTGGGATTGTTTGCTTATGTTGCCTGGCCACAGTGAAACAAATCTGATCAAACCACACCCACACAGTCCGCAGCAAAATGATTAAGATTTTTGAATAATACATTAATTCATACATGTTTTTTCCCCCCCAAAAAATATATTTTCACTGATTTTCATATTGCCTAATTTTTTCCTTCTCCTAAACCGTAACTGCTGTAGACTATAAGCATAGTGGCACCCTGAAGATGACTAAGTAGAATTCAGTTCAGCTATTTAACGCATCAGTTCAAAGAGTCATGTAGCATGGAGCAGTAAAAGGACTCAGGCCTTGTAGTAGCCATCAAAACAGGTCATGCGAGGCAGGATACAAGCATTACCAGTAATATGCCTAAAGGGGAAAGAACTTTCCAGAACTGAGAGCAGAGTTGGAAATGAGCTAATCACAGCACAAGGACAGTCATTCCAGTAGGAATATATATTAAAAATAGGGCAAACACAAAATGGTTTCTAGCCTTTGAAGTCCTTGTGATTTTGATTAGACTGACATTAGCCTGAACAGGCTTTATGTACTATGACATTACTGCCCTGATGTTGGGCTAGCCTATACTGTACACACACGTGAGTCAGAAGAGTCATAGATGCCACCTTTTGGTTTGTTTTGCCACTCAGTGGCAGTGTGTCTGTGGGTATTTCATATTAAGAGATAATTTTAGCACATCCCCTTATATACATTGAAACCTAATCCTATCCTATCGAGACAGCATCAGTACTCACCATTATGAATATCCCCTTTTGTGTTTTGTGTGTTGTCCAGCCCTTGTTGTTTCAACTTCGTTTCACCTTCCACTTTGGATTTTATAACATGGTCTTCTTGATAAGCATTAACCTCCATTTGAGCTGCTTCTGAATGGTTAGTTTCCATTTCCATTAAGAAACTGAACAGTCACAATACTGCTGGTGCCCCTTCTGGAAAGAAGTTCTCACAAATCCATCGTCTTAGGAGGCAGGTCAGCTGGGAGCATGTCAGTGTCCAAGAACGCTTCTGAACACAGACCACACTAAAGAGAGAAAACATTCAGTTTATCTTCTAGCTTATAATTTGCAGTGCATGCTGGAGAATGTGACACATTATAAAGATCAGTATACTGCTCAGATACAGAAGAAGTTGTAGATCCATCCGTTTTAGACACTAATGGTGTTATGTAACAACACAGGCTGCTTTAATTAAACATAAGCTAGAGTCAGGGGCCAACAAGCTGGCTTGGTAGTTAAGTAGATTGTGTCAGGTTAAATATAGATCAACTAGCAACTAACATTGAATTCCTTTACTTTGACACAGATACGACAAACTGTTGACAAAAAAGCCAGGCCAAAACTGACAGTTTGACTTTTCCCTTTTTATCTTGTAAGGTTCAGTTGGAACAGGTTTGATTACATCTTTGTAGGAATCTGTAGAAGCTGCTGACAAATCAGACATAACGTTAACACGCCTTATCGACCAGCAAACAGGCATTCAAGCCTTCAAACTTAATTGTTAATTTATAGGTGTATTCATGCATTCATTTAGATTGCACTAGTACTACATTTAGTCATATTCTATAGGCTATACTACAAATAAAGCAATAATAGTAATGCACATTGCTGAATGCATGGGGCAAGCCTGCAGATTTAAAACATGTATGTAACTTTTCTGCATCTGCTAGATTGGAAGAGGGAATCAATTTTAAGCTATATAAATATAATAGCTAGACCTTAATGATATAACTTCATGGTCATCGTCATACTTCAGCTTAGTGAAGATTGTGGGGAATATCCAGTTTATTGAGAGCAGCAGACAAATACAAGCCATGTTTACATATTGTGTACATTAGTTTTTAATAAGAGTCAAGCATTAGGCTCTTTATTGTTTATCTCTTTATTAACAGAGGGATGTTTACAGCTGTCGACTTACAGTAAGATGACAGCGTTATTATTAAAAACTCCATCTTAAACGTCATATATTCATCTTGAGCTTTATCTGTTAATGATAACCTTTGACTCAGTGTTAGCTCTCTGACAGCAACGTTAGCTGAGTTACAAACTGTCTAGCTGGAGTCATCAGTTCAGAGACATAACGAAGCTCACGTAGCATGTAAAAGCTCGTATACAGGTAACGCATGTGTTGACTGGGTTTAGTGAAACTCTACCAATTAATGCCAACAAGGATGACAGACTGAAAGCGAGTCTAGGTAGTGAGACAGCTAACCAGCTAGCTGTATGTGTTTACGACGGAACCTGTCGAGCTAAGTGTGCTAACAGCTCGCTAGCAGCTAGCCTTGCGAGCTCCAGAGCAGAGGAGTGATTTATCAAATAGTTTAAATCAATCACAGAATTACCTCCTGTCGCGTCAGTATGTTACAAAACCCCCGTGTGTAAATTAGAAAATGACAATTGTGCTAAATGCAAGAAAAGAGAATAAATGCTCACCCTTTAGCGAGCTTCACCTTTTACTACGTGGCTGTTTGGTGTCCGTCCCTTGTGTGTCCGACGGGAAACACAGCTAGGACACGATACACACATCTGGAAGAACAAATAAAGCTGGTCAGACAACAGTGGGGTCTGCTGCTCACAACGTTTGGATTTTAAATACAACAAAAATAATTATATGAGATAATTATATTGCAATAATGCGACATTTATTACACGAACAATATAATATGGAGCGGACAATACTACTGGTGAATGTGTGGGATGTGGTACAGTGCTTCACTCTGGTGGTCACAGAGCTGCGCCCTACTTCTCAGCAGTCAGTGGCAGCCTGCAGCTAACCAACCTGCAGCTGCAGGGTGCCACCAGAAGTGCTGCTCATGCCAGTTTTTGAGCCTGCCACCATGCGTTGCACAGAATGCAAGGATTGCATTAATACGCACATCATTATATTATGCCTCTGCTCAGTGTAATGAGATTATACTGGATTTGGCAGAGAGGATTTGAGTTCAGATTATATACTGTTATTTGTATTGGCCTTTTATTAGCCTGGCTGTAATATACAGATCACAAACATCAGCCACAGACTCTATTGACGGCAATGCCACCAGCAGCCACAACAGGACCCTTGCATGCCCCAAACACTAATGGACACCATCCAATGCAGAGTGCCTCAGCAGTGCTCCCACTAGAAGACACCTGCGGACAAGAAACATGGGTAAGGTGTAAACAAAGTGTAGGGACTATAGGCTATATTTCATCAGACTCTCCAGTAAAATTGCATAGTTAAATTAGTGAGTCCCACTTATGCATTTTTTTAATGCAAATAAAAGTATTTATATAGTAAATCAACAATTTTAATGAAAAGGTTAAATTTTTTTTATAAGCCAATGTGAAGGATTTCAAACTGTCTCGCTTTAATGCCATCTAGTGGTAATATTAAGAATGACACTGTAGACATAGACTGGTAAATAGTCTGAAAACAACACAACCTCACCAACTTCATATATATATATATATACACATATATATATATATATCATACATATAAAAGAGGCTAAACCTTCTTAAGAGTGAACAGATTTAAGTTTGTGTTGCCAATAACCTTCCTTCTTTTAAAATAATTTGCATAGATATCTTAAGTATTTAACATTCTGCTAGTTTTGCCCACACAGGCTTATCAAAAGGTCATGAGCATGATATAATTGCTTGGATGCCTGTCTGGGATCCTGAGTGTGGGTGGTTGAAGGAGTGGTGCTTTGGAGTAAACTCAAACTACCACACTTAGTCACCTTCTTTAATGTCACTGACAAAGGATTTTTGTTTAGCTGTGAGAAAATAAGAACTAGCAGGGACTCACCCTGGGATTTGGTGCTCTCTGAAAGACATCTAGCCTACAGGATGGCTCTCTAAAGAATTTGGTAATAACAGAGCAGAAACTATGCAGGACTACCTGTGTTTTCTTATATCATATAATGATTTGTAATTCGACCCCTATAAGGAGAGTACTTGATACAGCATCAAACTAACATTCTGTTTCTTTGGTCTGAAGACATTCTGTCTGTGACATGCTAATGGACACATTGGCTGCTTTTTCATCCAGCTGTCTGGTTAGACTTTTGCCATAAAGCTCTCATATAAGTCTCCGGCTTGGTCAGTTTATGCATTTATCTGTGCTGCTAATTCTTATTAGTGCATTTACTACAAACAACAAACAAAAACAAGTACATTTACATTTGTATTAAAAAAACAACTCAACAATCAAATAGGGGATGTTTCATTAGGAAGCGCACAGAAACAAAAAATCCCAAACTTAAATACTCATTGACACAGGAAATATATATATATATATATTTTCACATTTCATGATATGAGGCTCCACACAAGATAGGAATAGATTCAGTAAAAAATAGTGTGCAACAATGACTATATTTGATTTGTTTACTCTTTTAGACTGATTTACCCTGGCTCAAATAGTAATATAATTAATTAATATAATATAACTAATAAAATATTATATAATTCTAAAAAGAAAGGACGAAATAATTGTTAAATTATAGGTGTTTTCATGCATTAATTTAGATTGCACTAGTGCTACATTAAGTCTTATTCTATAGGCTATACTACAAATAAAGCAATAATAGTAATGCACATTGCTGAATGCATGGGGCAAGCCTGCAAGTTTAAAACATTTATGTAACTTCTCTGCATCTGCTAGATTGGAAGAAGGAAATAATTTTAGGCTAAATAAATATAATAGCTAGACCTTAATGATATAACGTCATGGTCATCATAAATTGCACTGGCTATAACTCCAGTCATACAATCAACAATAATATTATTTAGGTTATAAAAAAATTAAATAAAATCAATTTAATATAAATAACTGTTAACTATTGGCTGAAGTGAGGAATAGGAGAGTTTTTAATCTAGAGGTCTGGTCCTGTGTTTGAGTTGGAGTTCGCCCATGAACGATGGAAGCGCGCTCCCGATCCTTCAGGTGAATGAGAGGGAAGCAGAGGAGCGGGACACGGACACGGTTCACTGTGCGTCGCTTCCAAAAGGAACAATTAGAGGAAAATGAGTTGTGTTACGTCGCTTGGGGCGCATGTTTTTATGACAACATATCTACTCTTCGTGATGGGATGCGTTGCACAGAAAGTAAGTTGACATTTGTTGACAATAAGCTGACAATAATTCACAAGTTGTACCTCCAGCCCTGTTGAGTGCCGTGCTCACATGTATGGAGAGAAGCAAGCCACGAACTCCGTCCGTAAATCTTCATATTCAACAATGTTTGCTTCTCGTCGACCGTGCTGACCTCAAGGGACTTGAAGCAAGTTATTTTAAGAAAAGTTAGGTGGCACCATTCATTTCGGCATAGGTCTGATACACAAAGAAACACTTGCGTCAACTACATTTTAAATTGTAATGTAGTTCGTCTGTTCTGTCAACAGTGTTGTACTACCAGAGTACAGTAACGTTAGCTGGAGGCGACAGCGAGAAGAGGCACGTATTGAGCTACATTTTAAATAGTTGTCATTTTAATAAGCAATTTTGTTAGATAACATTTATGCCGACTATGTCAGAAATCTTATCTGCTTCGAAAAACGTCTAAATTCATGTATGATTGTGTAGACAAGTTTGGCAGAAAACGATGGACTTTTAAATTGACAATTTTTACAATTTAGTTTTGCGTACGTTCTGCTGGACAACAGAATAGTGCCTAACATTACCTTCCCTGAAATTGCGAAAGTTATGTAGGAAACAAAATATAGGCTATTGCATAAGGAGGATATCAAATGGTCTTGTCAGCTTGTGATTTGAAACCGTGTCTGTCCACAACATTTAGCCAACACATCCGCCTCATGTCGCTTATAAACTAGCCTACTGTACATTAACTTAAATGGTTCTTTTTTAAGTGCGGTTTGCATTTCAAGGTTCAAGTTTAGTTTATTTATTTTATTTATTTTTTGAAAAAAAATATCCTATGTGCATATTTGACAATCAAAAACAGTAAAATCTAGGGGGAAAAAACAAACTTTTCAGAGTTTTTTAATCACCTTACATCCACACTTACTCTTGTCCACCTGTGCCATTCACTGCAAAAATATAAAAGTTTTGGGCTATACTTTAAAATTTCCAAACCTCATGAGACATTATATCCTCAAGGGCTTTCAAAGGGATGTTTTGATGGCACAGGCATGTTTTGATGTTACTGCACTTCACAGAGTCAGAGAATGGCATGCAGAGTCCAAACTGCTGAAATGAGAACCACATTGAGAGCATGTAAACCTTGTGTTGTAGCCTACTTTTCATACTCATTGAGGCAAATTCCCAAGCTTTGCCTCTGACATGCGAGGAGCTCATGATCAAAAGTTTGTCTCTGATAAAAGAGGAATCCAAACAGTCAGGAGTTGATTCAATCAGGCTGTGATTCATGTTTGAGATGTTTTTAGCTTCCTCTGTGGTATAGAGTCAAGGCTCCTGCCAGGTTAGTGAGGTTTAGCTGTGTATGGGTTGAGTTGTTTTGATGCCTAACCTGAAGTGTCACTTTATAGCTAGGTATATATGGATACATGAACCATAAGAATAACTACACATGTGACTAAAGATGACAGGAGTTGTTGATGTACATTGTCAGCCGCCTGGAACAGTCATGTTTACATAGACAGCGGCAGGGGTGGGCCTCTGTACTTGCTCTTGAAGAAAGGAAACGTGATGTCTCATTGCTCACAACTGAAAACACCGTGTATGATAGCTAGAGCGTGTATTGTATTATGTAGGTGAATGCCTCCCAGGCTGAATAGATGCTGTGCGTTATTGCTGTGGTCTTGGAAATTGAAACATCAACAACATTCTTAAAATGACAGTCTTTCATATTTTATGTACTTTCCTGCCAAGTATTGTATTGTCATTGAAGCAAAGCATCCAAACTGTAAACTCTACTTCCGATCCCATTCTGTTTTTGATTTCCGCTCCAAAATGTCCCCATTTGGGACAGTGGCCGGTGTCATAACACAGAGGGATTACCCTTGACACAGATCCCCTCGAGGACATCAAGACCACATTGTCAGCTAGGAGAAGCTTCCACCTGTCAAGAGTCATCCTCTTCCGCTGATGGGCAATGGCGGCTCAGCAGCACAGTTCTTGGAACTAGACAACAAAAGCCCTTGCTATATTGAATTGTCAGCGTCTCCAGCTTTAGTTTCTGTGTGCATAGGGTGCTCACTATCTTTGCAATTATCTGCCTGAGGGGGCACGGTAAATGATGTCTTTGTCCTCCGCTCCCCTTTTGTATTAAGTTGATTTTTGGAACAGCATAAACAAGCTTGGAATTTATTCTATCCCCCTCAGAAAAAAATGGGAGGCATCCTAGTCTGTCAGTCCACAATTGAGTGCTGTGGACGAGGGAGCGTGAATTTGATCTTTGTTTTGTTGCTCCAGTCCGCTCTGTCTTTGGGAAGGTTTTATTTACGACGGAAAGAGGGGACATTCATCTCTAATTGAATTGAGTTGTAGGACCCCAGTGTACTGTGAATGTGCTTACTCCTCCCATGAATTATCTGACAATCTGATACACACAATCAGTCAACAGATAAACATGTCACTGTGTGTCAGTGAGCTGCAGTTTAGATTTTTAGAGGAGATGGGATGGAAAGCCAGGGTCAGAGACAGAGTGAGTGAAAGCTGTCCTGTTTATGTTGCAGTAGGAATTTGTTCAATAGAAAACAAACTTTTATTTTCAATACCGTCTATGGTAGCATCAAAACTGTAAGATCTTGATGTTGCTAATACTGGAGGATGTTTTCAGGTGGCCACCTAACTTTAGAAAGGTCAAACTACCCTGAGTTAATGGCTGATGATGTTTAGCTTTCAAAATAAAAGCTCTAGTAGCTGCATTTGGTACAAACAGCATTTGTTTTGTTTTGCTTTCCTCAGAAGGTGTGAGAGTACCGCAGTGACAATAGGGATGTCCTGATCAAGTTTTTTTGGTCCAGATCCAAGTCCTTTAATATTGGGAATCTGCCAACACAGAGTCTGATCCGATATTTATATATTCCTAACTCTTGATTGAATATGTATCTGACACATTTAAATAACAGGTGTAGCCTTCTAAATTTGGCACATCTTATTTTTCACGAGCTTCTCAATCCAAATACTGAGGGTTCTGATAAAATGTATAAGCTTAAATAAATTATTGATACCATGTAAATAAAAGTATAACAGGGAGAATGTGACTCCTGAAATTGCCGTGAAGCGATTGGGTATAGACGACTTACCACTCTGTTGGAATTGTTGGGACTACAAAACATCTCAGTCAGTGTTACATAGTGATGCTTCTTTTACTGTACCTCATAACCAGTCTTTGGCAGATTGCAGACGCCGGCTTGCAGAGAGCCCACAAACCAGGCAAACAGACAAAAAAAAAGATGGTAGCCGGAAATGTCCACACTCAAGCTGTTCAACGTGAACCAAAATGAATCACTTATGCTTCTATATTGATGCTACTTTCTATTACATTTACAACACAATCATCATTGTTTTGTGTTGTAAAACAAAAGAGCAAGGAAACATACTTTCTGGCTTCTTTGATAGGAAATAGAGTCGCAACTTGAGGAACAGGTTAAAAAACGTTCTTGTCGTGCAGCAGAGGGAATGTTTTTTCATCCAGATGGTTAGAAGTCTTTGCGGATTCTTGAAATGCCTTCAGAACAGAAGGAAAATCGGTTGCTTAGCTCTGTGACTCGAATGCAATGCTAATACATGAGAGACACTGGGGCTCAATGCATCATAACAGCTAAGGTGAAATAGTCTGTAGTTCAGGGTTGCTAGAGATGATATTGAAAAAAATAAGCTTGTCTGGCAATTTTGATGCCGTGGTTGCACTTGGATTTGTTGTTGTCCCCATTTAGACTCTGATTGATTGCAGTTTCACTGTGTCTGTACAGTGCAGCCCAGCCTACAAGATGGGGCTTCTCACGAGGTGCTGCTGAAAGTCTAATTATCATGGATGCATTCACTGGATTACATTCCAAAATCTGGAAATGATTTCTCCAAACTGGTTGAAACCACCGTGGAGATAAGGTCATGATTCACCACGGGGTTCCACAGACTCGCTTTAACAGCTACCACAGCAGCAGCAGCAGCTCTTTTTAGAGGAAATATGTTAATAGGTTTTTTACACCACAAACATGGAAGAGCGAGCCTGCATCTGCCTGTCCCCTCGCTCACCCAGTCACATATCTGTGCGAGTTCCAGGACCACGGCAGTAATAATTTCCAGCGTTCCACTTTTCCGCGTCCACGATGGCTCTGTAAATAAAATGTTGATCAAACATGCAACGGCTCAAAGAGGCCTTTCATAAGTCACCCATGATGCACACGGTGGTGTAAATGTGCTGAGCCAGCGCTGCAGTGGCCAACGAGGGCGACCCTAGAAATGCCTGGGCTTAATCAGGCCGCCGCACCAGTTGTTTGTAAACTCACCCTGGCTTGAACTACAGCCACTGACATGAGCCCATCAGGAGAGGCATTGACATCACAGGGGAGATACGTGATAAATCCTGGGCTCGAGTATCGGCGCTTTTCACAGCTGTGGAGAATGACCTCAAGGAGCTTCTATTTATTTGGAGGCAGCTGTACAAAATATAAAAACACAAATGGGGCATCTTGTTGATTGAGTTGCAGCTGCTGGTGATGCAACATGTGTTTAGCTGCATGTAGCTGTTTATGATTGCTATATGGGAAACCAGTGTATTCTGTGTAGCCTGTCCCCTTGTGTCAGTGTGTTCTGCATTACTGTATGAGAAGTCTGTATCTTTCTCCACCAGTGCACTCCCTGTACATTTGTTGCACTTTGAGAAAAAGTGCTTTTTATTCTAATTAAATTAGTGGCACTCCTTGTTAAACTCAAATAGCTTCAGCTTTTATGTGATTTGTGGTAAGATTTGTCTCATCCCCATCATTGACTTTACAGCATACATTCTTACATTTTCTAATTTAGTAATCACTACTCTGTTCTAATATGTTGTACATTTTTGATTATATTTTTCTTAAAGTTATGGTCGTAATCTTAAGAAACTAGCAAGGGTATGCTAGATTTGAAAGATTATCCAACAGAAATACCCAGCCTAGTGTTGACAACTATTTTTCCATGAAAGTAGCTAGCAGCACTCGTTCCAAAAGACGCTAAATCTAGAGAGAAAGTTGCCAAGTCGGTAACTCTTATAGCCCGTTCCTTCAGGCCTCCCCAGAAAGCCACAACCCCAAAATTATCATCATGAACATAAACAACGAACATGGTATTGTTAGTACTCAACAGCTTGTGGAAGACGCACAATGAGTGCACGGGCAGAGTGCACGCAGGTAGGCAGGCAGGTAGATAGACAGGGAGACAGGCAATGAAATTATTGGACGGGTTTATTTCAGTCCTGCAACAGCCACTGATAACAGATTTTCTTCTTTTTTTTTGTCAGAGCATTTGATTTATTGATTGCTGTCGGGATATAATAATGATAATAATAATAATAATAATAATGTTTTTGAAGAACACTACGGACCCTTGCTTTAATTGTTTCTCCTCAGGTCTGTATCGCTCAGATCTTGAACCCTGTCCGACTACTTGATTAAATTAAGGATAACTGAAAATTAATTCAGTGCAGGCTACAAACTGTTGGTTCACAAAGCTATGCTATGTTGATATCGGTCCAGACCTGAGAAATGAATGTGATTGTAAAGCATCCCGAGTGGACTGCTGCTTCTCAAGCACTAGCCCTGTGAAGCAGTGTCACTTTTCTCCTCCAGTAAACAGGGCTGGTGAGGATTCCTGCCCCCTTTTTTAGGGGCCCGCCTGCCTGTTTATGAGCCAGTCCAGGGCTGTTTGTGCATGAGAGGCAGAGTGTGTGTGTGTTTGTGCGTATTAACAGTACTTCAGCAGAAGCCAGCTCGTGTTGCAGAGTTTTCACAGTGGTGTCGTCAGCCTGGGTGGTTTAAAAAAAACAACAAAAAAACATGTTACAGCCAACAGTTAAGTCAGACTGCAGACTTCTGTTTTGTCAAATAAAGGTGTACTGACAAGTAGTGTTGTTGTTTTTTTTGCTTGTTCACCTTTATACTACAAAGAGAGGTCTAACATGTTTTTTTTTATAACACATTCAAGCTGGAATCATATATTTTTAAAAATCTATTTTTATTTTTTTGCCCAGAACTCAAATTTTAATGCCCAGGTACACAGTACTTTTTTTGTTTAGTTTATTTCTCATCTTTTTTTCTAACTACATCCTGCCATTTACATAGAAAGCTACCTGTTATAGAAAAAAATATTCTGGTTAAAACTGCTTTCATTAGTTTTGAATAATATATATTTTCTTTTACAATAAATCATATTTAAATAATATTTCAACAATAAAATAATATTTGTAACAATAAATAATATTTAAATATTATTTATTATTAAAATAATATTTGTAACAATAAATCATATTTAAATTTTATTTATTGTTAAAAATAATATTTCATTTAAATATATTTTTTAACGCTAAGTAATATTTAAATGAAATAAAAGATCATATTCTAATACATATTATCTACAACATCAGTCAGTGGATTTAAAGTTGCCTCTGTGGTAATTAGACAGACGTATGAACCCCATCATGGAATGTGATTATTTTTTTTTTTTTTAAAGATGTACTGACGCAAAGTGAGAACGATAGAACAATACCATTTGTCAGGGGCCTCTCAGTAATGACAGCAGCTGGTCTGATGTTTCACTGAACAAGTCATTTCAGACAATTATGTGCTCAGTTGATCTACTTCTGTCCACGGAAGTCCCTGTCAGTGGCACAACTGGGACATAATGACCAGCCGGCTCTTATGTAAACTTTCAGCTTGCCTTGTACTTATTAGCATCACTTCATTAAAATATTATCTGCCCTCCCCGTTTGCGGAGTGGATCACCAAAACGCTACTGCGGCCCATTGTTTCGCCATGAGAAAAGGCATCCTTGAATAATTAGCGGCCTGCCAGTGGAGCGGCCTGTGATGTAACAGAACCGAGATGTTTGGCATTATAAGAATGTCCCATTTCCATTCGACACTGTGGCACTTTGGGGCCCTTTCATGTGTAGTCTAGCATGCACATCCCAGGGTGCTGGGGACCTCCCAGCTGCCTCGTCCTGGTGGGAGAGATGACACTGTCTCTGTCCATGACACAGTTCTCTTTCATCTGATGCAGGATTTCACATCAGACCATTAATTCATAAATGAGCATTATTTGCAACATCTATTTTTTTTTTAACTTTTAAAGTTGAATTGGATGAAAAACAGGGTGAAAACTGAGTGAAACAAGTCTTTAAGGGAGGTTGAGGAACGGCCAGCAATGCAGCAGTATGAACAAACATACATTCTCTCACCACTGGTCATTCTTGCCCCAAAAGGGGACACGCTGTCCTTCTTTTCCCCCTGTTATGCCCCCATATTGTGAAGTGGTTCCCCCTCATTGCGCAACCTCGCTGCAAACACTGCGAACCCCAAATCGGCTTACTCTCTCCAGCCTCAGCAGGAATGGCATTCGGCCCGTTCAAATGTCATCCGTGTAATTCTTTGCTGTAGTACATTAATTTCTAGGAAGTGTGTAGGCAGCGCAAGTGTAGCATGCCATGTGCCAAAGTAATTGCCTCCAAATGTCCGTCAGGGAAAAAAACAGCAACTATCTTAAAGGACTTTAATGAGCAAAATTTACATCCGAATTGTGGTAACTTGAAAAAAATGATATTCAATTTAGCAGGGTTTTTTAAAAATATTAAGATGAGTGAGCAAACATTTGATTAAATTTAATGTCTCTCACGTGCCACAAACAGTTCAATGTCTTTGTCAATATGTAAATGTTATCAGGCAACTATGGCTTGTACTGTAGTAACCAGCAAACAGCTACTTGACTAAATCATCGTGTATCATGTAATTTAAAGTGGCTGTAGACAGAATATTTTTCTGAGAGAAAGCTAGACTTCTGCACCTCCTCATAACTCTGTTTTCAGGCTTTAGAAAAAATCTAGCCTGTGACAGGAGACTTTGGCCAATCACAGATCATTTCAGAAACAGAGCGTTCCTATTGGCTGTTCATTCAACGGCGCAGCTATCAATCACTCGCAAACCCTGATCAAACGGTCAAACTAGGCAGCGCTGATCAAAGATGAATCAATTTGATCAGCAGTTAGGAGCACCGGAGGACACAGAGGCACATGATTTTTTTCAGTTTCATGCACTACTGTCAGGATATTGTGACCGTTTTATAAAAATAACTTTTGTTTAATCATATTTCTCCAACCTGCCTACTCCAGCTTTAAAGAGGTCGGTAGAAAGTACGAGTTCAGCTGTGGACCTGTTGCTTATTACATTTCTACTGTATCATATGCCGTCATGGTTTGGGGGTAGATGGTGATTTTTGACGATCTTCAATGAAACTCCAATGTGAGAACAAAATCACAACATCTAACTGCTAAAACCCAACAGAACACAGACACTCACACATTTTTTTCTTTAGTTACGTAGGTCACGCTGCCCTCGTTGCCCTCGCTGACCTCCCATGTCCCTGTTGTATGCTGTTGCCTGGCTGTGAGGCTGTCAGCTGCATCAACTATGGAGAGGGCTTTTGGTTTGATCCTGATGACCGGAGGGCTGAGCGAGTGGTCCTCTCTTCAAGTCATGATTTAAAATTACATGTAGATTTTGCTACTGAGGAATGCCTTTGATAAATGCATTCAGATGGGGATAGATGGACCATGGAGCAATCAAAGTGCCTGTCTGGCTCCATAGACTTTAGCTTCCCTTGTGTCCCTGTTGCCCTCTTTCTCCTCTCCCATTTAAGCTGCATTCTCAAAGTGATCTCTTATGCTTTTAGCCCAGTCCAGAGCACAAGTGTCGCCCGCGGGCGTTGGTTTGTTACCTGTTTGGCATGGGGGTCTGCCAGTCTGGGTCATTCCCATAGTCCAGAACTGAGGCCAACAGGAAAGCTCATAAACTCACAGGCCCCCTACAAAGGTCTGGTCCTCAGCTCCCTGGCCCTGCCACACATCTGCCTCTGCTTAGATTTCAGGTCCCCCACACACCTGGGATGAATTACAGCCAGCATGTTTGAAGAAATACCCTCCCCAGGGTTACCCAAGCAGGCAATACAGGCAAAACACAGGCTTTGATATAAAGGCAGAACAGCAGGGTTGAATAGTTCAGTTTCAAGCTGGTTTATGTCTGTGAGTAATCAGACCACAAGTCGAGTGTATTATTTGCTGATAGGTACCTTGGTTGTTGGTGCCTTAGACTGTAGAGAACTTAATCACTCAGCGGCCATTATCTGAATACATGACTCATCTTAGAATTTAGGCAGAGTGTAATATAATACTGGTCAACACTTTTAAACACAATGCCAAAGAATGACATGAATGCTAGCATGGGTGGCACCAGTGGGAATCAAAAGCCCTAACCTTGGCAGTATTTGTGCCAAGCTCTACCTGTAGAGCTGTATGAGTCACGTTAATTGTCAGGGTGTCAGTAAGTACCTGAAATAAACCTTAAAGTGTGAAATTCTTTAGTTATAATTCCTTAAAAGCAGGTTTGAAATTATGACATGACTAACTTAATGTGATTCATATTGCAGGTATACTTTGACTGCGGTGCCAAGGTGGATGTGGTGGACGTCCAAGGCCTCATTCTGTCCCCTGGCTTCCCCTACAACTATTCCTCTGGGACACACTGCGTTTGGCAGTTCTTTGTGCCTGTTGATTACCAGCTCATTCTGGAGATATTTGACTTTGACGTGTTTGAAAGCCATGACTCCGCTGCACAGTACTCTGCTATCTCTAATTTTGAAGAGGAAGAGGCAGGCGAAGAGGTGACCTTCACTCCTGGCAGCATAGCGGCTGATGAAACTTCATCAGCGGCTAAAGAGCCCATGCTTCAGAGTGTATTGGATGTCACAAAGACTCAGCAGTCCTCCCAAGATGGTGAGGTCAAGCAAGTAGTGGTCCAGGAGCAGTCCACAAAGATGGAGATTGCCAAAGTCTCAAATTCTGCCAAAAGATCCGCGGATGCCTCCTCTGGCCTATCTTCGCCACCTCCCCCCGCTCTCCTCCTCCTACCTGGGGCTGTGCCTCCAGGAGACAAGGCTGTGAACTCTGCTTCCTCGTCTCACCTCAGGGGAGACCTCAGCCCCAGTTCTCACCCAAGCACAGTTGTGGAGGAGCCCACCCTTGCCTCGCCACCCTCCACTGACACTCCAGCTGTTAGCCCCGAAACCCAGCACTCGGTGCTTGACGCCTGCCCCCACGATGTCCTCTACATCTCAGACCTCATCACGTTCTCCTCCAGGTTCTGTGGGTCCAACCGGCCTCCCAGCAGCCAGCTGGTTTTCGGCTCCAGCCAGGAGATGGTGGAGGTCATCATGGAGCTCATCACCACCACCCACTGGGGCCGCGGCTTCGCTCTCCTCTTCCACTACCACAACCTGACCGAGCCAGGGGGGGACCGCCGCTCCTCTGCTCCCGCAGCCGGCAAGGTAGACTCTTTGCTGGCTGCTGTGAGTGGAGCTGCGTTCTTCGCAATGATACTTACAAGTGCCCTCTGCGTCGTTTTCAGGTAAGAGAAGTAGAGAAAACTTTATTTATAAGATAATAAGATGAAAAATAGCACAAAAAAATAGATAAGGGACAATAACCAGATAGATCAGCTTAATGTGAGCTTAAATACAGTTGGTTATTGACTTCTATTTGCCACTAATGAAATGCATGTTTTAGACTAAACGTCATTTAAAGTAAAAAATATTTTCACAATAGAGAGAGAGAGATAAGCTCAAGACATGTCTTGGAAATTTGTTTTTCTCCAGAACAGAGTACAAACTGAAAATGAGTTGTAAAAGCCAGAAATCAGCCACTAGGTGAGGCTTTTTTTGAGTCATGATTATCAACCCCCTGGAGATACGATAGGGCAATTTTAGCAATAGAAAAACTAATATGTATTGCAGCTTTTTTTTCATTTTAAACTACAAAGTAAACGTTTCTTTAAAGGTCAGGTTGGTAATGCTAAGAAACTACCAAGGGCAAGCTAGATTTTAAAAATAATTCAACCAAAAAGCCAAGCCCAGTGATGCTAACTCTTTTCGAATGAAAGTAGCTTGCAGCACTGGCTCCAAAAGTCCCTAAATCTATCAAGAAAGTTGCCAAGTCGGCAACACTGACAGTCCGTCCATTAAGGCCTCCAAGGCCACTCCCTCACTTTTATCATTATGATCATAAACAACGAACATGGCTATTGTTAGCACTCACAGCTGTCAAGCGAGCAGCTTTTGGAAGACTCCGGTGACGCACAGTAAGTGCACGGGCAGCGTGCACGCAGGCAGACAGAAAAGTAGGTAGACAGGCAGGCACCATCATTTCATTCGGCCCAAATGAAATTATTGGACGGGCTTTTTACAGTCCTGCGACAGCCGCAGATACCAGACTTTTTTCTTTTTTTTTGCATTTGATTCATTGATTGCTGTCAAAATGTAGGTTATGAATCAATGACTCAAAATATGGGAATCTTGGTTGGTCGCCCACCACTTTGTTTCAGGGCAAAAAAAGTATCAACAAATACTAAATGAATTGCAACTAATTATTTTACAGACATTCATTCATTCTAGTGACTTTGATGATCCCCTGACTTTTCCTCTAGTGTCATCAGCAGGTTGACATTTTTGGTTCAGATTGAAATTCTCAACAACATTAAGATTGACTGACTTGAACTCCAGTATACGGATATTTATGGTCCCCAGAGGATGAAGCCTAGTTATTATTTGGTTGGTCATTTTCATTTATTCAAAGCATCAGGTTGAAATTTTAATTTGTTCAGTGGCCAAAAACCTGTAAAACTAATGTGATGGTGAACATGTATGGTTTGCCTGCCAAACATCATTAGCATTGCTCAAGTTAGCCTTTAGCTCAGAACACTGCAGTACAGCTTCAGAGCCGCTAGCATGGCCATGGAGTCTTTAGACTAGAATTTCTGTTTTTCTTAGATAAAACCGTCAGATTGATGTTTGTTGCTTTTTTTCAAACACAAACCCAATTTAACTGAGTCCTTAGTAAATATTCTCCTGACAAAATTCACAAGTCTTATCTTTCTCTCATGAATGAAAATGGGCTGGTCTAACAGTAAATGCACACACAGATGTACAAACTTGTACATACACAGTCACCACTTTGTTATGTTGACTCAGCTGGAAGCCTCGGTCCCTGATGTGGTGACCCCTTGGTGATTAGTTGGGTTTGGCTGTAACTGTGCGGCTTCCTTGATGTGGAGCATTCTCACTGTAGACAGCGGGGCATTCAAGGTACAGCACCTGGCATCAATTCCAGCACACAAAAACACAAGAGGCTGCATGAAAGTGAATGGGCGGGGAAAAAGGGACAACAAGGAGAATTAAAACTCAATGTGAGTTTGGTACCGATAGCATTGTCAGGCAATCAAAAGGTGTAATTTACAAGCCGTTCCCTCTTGTCCATCCCAGGGGACAATGAACACAAGCTGAAGGGTTAAGCTCGGAGGTTTGTAATACTATCTGTTCTGACAAGCCGTTCTGTTTTACCTTACTAGTCCAGATAGATTCAAAATCCAGGAAGGTTTAGATTTGCGTACTGTAGGTGTTAGTATTCAGCTTGTTGTGAGAAACACCCCTGTTTAATGTGATTTGTGTTAATTTCAAATGCAGCTCACTGTCTCCAACTCATCCGTTAGGCACAATAACTCCACAGGTTCTCACTGTTAATGATAGGGGAATAGGAAACACGTGTTCAATAAAATGAAAGTGTAATTAGCAAGAACAACACGAGTCATTCAGAAGCTAGGAAATGCATTACCACAAAACTCAGGAGCAGCCTCGGTAGCTGTTTTTTTATTTCTCATTAATTTAAATGAGTTCACAGAAATTATTGGAAAACAACAAGCCTCGCAAGCAAGCCAAGGTCTTGCAAGTTTAAAACAGCAGTGAGATTAACTCTCAATGTCCACTCTGGTCAGAAAACAGCCAAAGGTGGATGAGAGTCACAGCAGGGGTTGCCCTCAGCTGACCTGCGGCTGGTAATGAACTCATTCAGCTGTAAGAGTAATTTTTAATAAGTGGGTACTTGCTCAAGTATTTCTGCATGCTTCATTGATTCATATGGACTAAAGAACAGGACAGGAAGGCATGATAAAAATAGGCAAATGATAGTAATTTTCTCAGTTGTAAAATAATTTAATATTAATAGCCACCAGTGTGTCTGTGGAAACAAATACTGGACATGGCTATCAGCAGTGAGAAAAAGACAGTGGTGCATCCCTACAGGAAAAAAAGCAATGCATAGCAATAACATCTCAGAAACAACCGCTATGTGAACTGCTAGAGTTGTGGCATGTGTGAATGCAAGATCGTGGTGCATCTTGCTCCATCATCCAACACCACAACAGAGCAACTATTGAGGGGAAATAGCCACGGGTATGTTGGAGCGATTATGTATTGAGTGAGGTGGTTACTATGTCAAAAAGCTCCCATTTCAGTACAGTACATTTGCATGGGATAGTGTCCATTTTTACATTTCTGGTCAAATTGTGAACACTAAAGGGATTTTTTTATTCTTGGGAAAACTCTACCAAGAGTAGAAAAAAAATAGGGGACATTCATAAAAGCTGTTTTTTGGATGTGTCTGCAATTATAAAATGAATTGCTGTGGTGCTCTGTGTTTTCCAGACCCAAACTGTGTCAAAAAAGAGCCAGCTCCTGTGCATCCAGCAACTCTGAGGTACGGACACTTCTGTATACTCACTCTCTCTTCCCATATCTTCTCCCTTTGTCCTCTATACACGTCACTCTCTCTCCTCCCCTACCTGTTTTCTTCTCTCTATTGCCTTATTTGTCGGTTAGACATTCCTCTGAAAACAGAGCTTTATCTGGGATCACTGGACATTTCTTTTAATATTCTTTGCCACTGAAGTCCACTGCTGTAGCACTGCCCCTCCACTCCCCACAGAGATCATGCAGTTTGGAAACAAAGGTTGATCGACCTGATGATGAAGCAGGTTATCGTGATTTGCATCATGGAATGATGAGTTGTAAACTGCTGAAATTGGCACTGGGTGTTATTCAGATTCTTCACATCAATTTCTATGATGCTCTCAGAGGAGGAACATTTTTTGCAGTTTACACATGGTCTGTAACTTCCTAAAGGCTGCACATTAGTAAGGTTAAAGCCTGTTAGTTGTGTCTTAGTAACAGATACATCTTCCATCACAGTACTTTTATAGCTCATTTTTTCCAATAGTCAACATGATCAACAAATCTCTGTCCTTAATGATTTATTAAAAAGCTGATTCAACAAAAATACATATTAACTAAAGGGGAATTCCACCGATTTTACACATCAAATTCTGTTCACAGGTGTTGGGGACTGCTACAGCATATGTGAAAACAGCTGTATAAATCCTTTTGTGGCTCCAGAGAACACTGCATAAATGTCCTCAAGTGATGTCACATGAGTCAGGTTCGTTTGGTGGTTTAAGACTACAAATTTGAAAATGAAAAAAAAAAAAGTGAGATTACCAGACCTCTGTAGCCTGCTCCTCATCTCTGCTGGAGGCTAGCGGCTTGGGGCTAAATTAGCTGCTATTGGCGTAACACACCTGAATCTCTGACTGTTGTCATCATTTTCAGCGTAATTTTCTAAGCAAACATTCCAAACATTATCTGGTTCCAGCTTCTCAAATCTGAGGATTTGATGTTTTTTTTTTTGTCATACGTAATTGTAAACTGAATATCATAGGGTTTGGGACTGTTGGTCAGACAAAACCATTGACATCACTTTGTGTTGTTGGAAATTAAAATGGGCATCTTTAACTATTTTCTGATATTTTATAGACAAAAGGTGAAAATCGTTGACAGATAATTGATAATCGATAATAAAATTATCTTTCGTTGCAGCCCTAACCAATCACAAAACGTTTATTAGATATTTACCACTGAAAGCTGTGCTACCATATTATTTTTTTATGCCTCTGTGCCAGTGACAGCCTTGGCCTGGAGGCCGGAGGAATTATGTTTTCAGGTTGTTCGTCCGTAAGTACCGTTCTTGTGAACGCGATATCTCAGGAACGTTCGGAGGGAATTTCTTAAAATTTGGCACAAACGTCCACTTGGACTCAAGGATGAACTGATTAGATTTTGATGGTTAAAGGTCAAGGTCACAGTGACCCCAGGTCCACCCCATTCTCGTGAAAGCAATATCTCAGGAACGCCTGGTGGAATTTTGATTTCATCTGGCACAAACATCCACTTGGACTCAAGGATGAACTTATCAGAATTTGTTTGTCAAAGGTCACTGTGACTTCACAAAAGATATATTTTTAGCCATAACTCAAGAATTCATATGCCCATTATGACAATTTCACACAAATGTCTAACAGGAAAAAATTATCAAATGATAATATTTTGGACATACATGGATGTAAACTTTAATTTGACTGGTTGGCGGAGGCATACAATTGTGAGGTGGTAATCCTAGTGTTATAGAGTGGTACAGAGACCCAAATTGCAGGAGCACTTCTACAGTAATACACACACACAGAGTGACAACAGTCAAAGGCAAAAAAATCCAGGTTGAAAATAGGTATGAGACATTGCGAGGCATTTCCTCAGCTAGCTTTGGGGCTTGATTCCCTCTGGGAACACCTGTACTTAACATCTTTGGTGTTGTGATGAAGCACCGTGGATGAACTGAATGGCGTTGTGCTGTGTGCTCGTGTTGTAGGTGCCGGAGGGAGTCCAGAACACCGGGGCTGAGGTCAGCGAGCTTCAGCTGATGGCTGAGAATCAGACCGACCTGGAAGCGACAACAGAGCAGGACAACAACAATGACAGCCCGCCACACTCAGGTTGGGCACGACACACACACCTGCACACGCACAATAGATAGATTGATATATTGGACTGCTGTTTGTCGATGTTGGTCCTTAATAACAATTAAAGGTACTGTATTCATGCAGAACATATTTAATTTATATTCTAGTCGGTCTCAGTTCCTCTTGTAAACTCTGAAGTTATATCGTATGACTAAGAGGCATTGCAGCAAACCCAAAGCCCATGAATTACACATTACTGTGGATGTCATTCATTTTGATTTATATTTACACGACATGTTAAGACTTTTGACTAGAATAATTTTAGGAATGATAATAATACCTTTAGAAATATAAATCTACCATTAATTCATTTCCTGGCAAAGCAATTATCTGATAAAGTTTTAGTGCAGTCGTTTAAAAGTGAAGGCCTGGGGTTTGAGGAATGTGCCTCAATTGCTGTGACTTTCTGCGTATGAGCATCTCTAGGTGGCGCTCTTTCTTTGTGTGTTCATCTATGGTGGTTATCTCTGCTCATGCTAGCCACCCAGTTCTTCTATTTATTTCAAGTTGGAATAAATTGCCACTGCTGTTTCAGGAAATCTTTCTTTCCTTCCAGGAGAAAGATTTATCGAACGCTTCACTATTGCGTTATAAATATGTCGTAAGATATAACTTTAAATCAAAACAAACTGAGGAACCCTCTGTGGACTCTGGGTGGATCTGTAGAGTTTTCAATGGAAAGGAAAGTTGCATTAGTTTTGGAGCAGCACACAGGCTTGATCCTGGAACAATCCAAAGGCTTCTCTCTCGCTCAGTGGGACTGAACCCAGGCTGAGAGATTTGTGGGTTGTGGCATTTAACCCACAAAGCAGCCTGGGAGTAGTTTGAACAACAGGGGAGTACAGTCCCCCTCTCTGTGTGCTCCAGTCACGGTGTAAGGAGTTTACACCAAAACACATAGCTTATAAACAGCGAAGGAGTTGAGATTAGCCTACTCTGCATGTTGTTTCATTGAGCCATTTAAATTGCAGTACAACATCACAAGCTCTGCTGCTTTTCTGAGTGGCAAACAGTTCTTACTTAAAGAAGAAGAAGAAGGCAGCATAAAATCAATGTGGAGCATTGGCATAAATGATATTTCAATGGTGAAAACTGATATAATGTACAAAGTTTGAATGTACACACAATTTCACTGTCTATCTGAAACTGCTCTGTACTACATCTCATTGTACTATTACAATAAAGCACTATTACAGTTCAGTAAAACTGTTAAAAATGACCTTGTCATCAATGCTCTAAATACATTGTTTTTTCTGTGTTTCTGCAGTCAGTGCAGGCTTTGACATTTCCCAAAGTGCAGAGGTGGACCTTTCCTGCAGCGGTTTGACTGAACTCGACCTTGGTGCCGATGAGGTCTTCATTGTATCCTCAGCCAATAGCCCGAGCAGGCTACCCTTCTCACCTCACACGGTAAGGCCAAGTTTCAGGCCAATACAGTTTTCTATGTTGTCTCCTAGTTAGGAAATTACTTGCTCCAAAGCTAAACATTCAGGAGCCCTAAAAATCTACGTGCTAGTGGCGTGGCTCTATGAATGGTACACCAATTTGGTCTAAACTGAAATATCTCAACAAAGGTTCTATCAGAAAGTAGCCTTGATGCTATACAGTGGACAGTGAAAATGTCTATCTGATCTCAAGGCCAAACTCCCAGTGGGTGATCTCCTCGCTTTGGGGAAATGATCCCTGAACCAATGAACATCAGCGGTGACAGGGCATTCACTGCTTTGAATTGACCCAGTGTTCCTAATAAGACCGACACCGCTTTATTGGCTTACGCGTGGTACAGTCTAAAACTATGAACACTATGAGGACATAAATGGGAAATGTGGATAATTAAAAGATGGGAGAAGTGTTGAGGAAGAACCAAATTCGACCAAGCATTTTTTTTCTATGCTCTCTTTTGTATTCTCTTGGAATAAGAGTTGGCATAAAACAGCTCTGGCAGCTTTTTGAAGGACTGGCAAGCTTTTCTGCAGCCTAGGCTAATGGAGTATTATCTACAGAGCCAGATTCCCAGCTCCAATTGTGTGTGTGTTTGTGTGTCTGTGTGTGTCATGCACGCTTTGGCACACAGTGTGTGGTCTGCCTGTGTGTGTCCTCGATGCAGATGTCCATGTAAATAATGTTTGAGAAATGTTGCATGGGCTAACAACGGCCGAGGTCACTGAAAAATGCAAAGTTCATCTTCTCAATGTCATTGCCAGGTGAACTTCCAGGTTAGCGTGGTATTTTAATGCCATACACCACCAAATATGTAGACGACTTGCATTAAGCCATGAACCCCCATTTGATAACATTTTGTTGCAAAGGACCCCTTCGAAGGAGAGCTTCAATTTAGTTACAATAAAGCAATGAGAAGACTTTAATACCTGGATCAAGAAGTCTGGATCAAATGCTCTTGAACATTCCTTGCTGTCCTAAATTCAAGAGACTTAATTCAACTGTTGCTAATTTTTCTGGGGTGTATATCAAGGTTCTTCATGCACCCCTAAAAGGGTCTCAGACCCTGCCTTTAGAACCATGGTTTGTAGGCGAGTGTGTTGGGTGGCTGATTTCTCACCTCGTGTGTCAAATCTAAAAGTTGCCATTGTGTTGGTGGAGCTTTAGTGACCAAAAGAACATTTTATTTAAACCCCTAGCTAATTCTTGTCTAGACAAAGCTAGCTGCTAGTGACTCTGTGTAAAGGATTATCTGGACTCATTCTCTGTCTGATGGTTGCAACCCCTAAAACCTTCCCCCTCCCCCGATCAACAGCAGCTGACCGAACAGGAAGGATAACGTGGCCTTTGCACATCTAACCTGTCAATTAGCAAATATGACCTATGCAAGTCTCAATACAGTAAAGTGTCCTCTCAAGTAGTCATCTGTTTGGACCCGTAATGTACAGTTCAGATATTAAGAGGTGTGCATACACAACACCACAAATGTCTGAAATCATTCCAAAGTCTCTGTTGTTCTCTGGACAGCTTTATGTTACTTAATAAATAATGATTGAGATTGGTACGTGAGCCACAAACGCTTGGCTGGCTGGCTGTGTGACTGAGCGGGCCAAGCTAATCAGCACAGTTCCTTCTTGTTAATCCATTAATGTAGTACACAATACAATCTGCAGGAAGAAATTCAGGTGTTAGGAGGAACTGTTGCACGTGCAATCAGCAGACTGACAGCCTGTCATTTCCTAATAACCCTATCACAAGGACCATGTTGCTGCATGTAGTGAAACTACCATTTGAGTGCTGATTCTGATTGACAGCAGTTCAAATAATTACGTGGTTATAATTTGTTGCTTGATACATACCATAAAAATATCATAGTATTGTATGTCATAAAAACATTTCATAAAACTGTCACAGTAAAGTAAGTCACAAAAACTCATAGTATTCTATGTCATAGTATTTTTTATTGTCATAGTATAGTATGCCATAAAAAATGTCATCAAAAAGTAATAGTATATCATACCATTAATGAAAATGTCATAGTATAGTATGTCATAAAACTGTAATAATAATAATAATAATAATCATATTTATAATAATAGATTTGGTAATAATTTGTTTATTGATACATACCATAAAAAAATCATAGTATAGTATGTCATTAAAAATGTTATAAAGAAGGCATAGAAAGTCACAAAAAAATCAGTTTACTATGCCATGAAATGTCATAAAAATAGCATGCCATAAACAAATATATTAGTATGTAAAAAAAAAGTTTTTAAAAATGTCATACTGTAGTACGCCATAACAATGGTATAGTATAGTATGCCATAAAAATGTCACAAAAAGTCATAGTATAGTGAGTCACAAAAAAGTCATAGTATAGTATGTCATACAAGGTCATGTTATAGTATATCAAAAAAAATTATAAAAAATTTAATAGTATAGTATGTCATAAAAAATGCCATGAATATATCATTAAAATCTCACAGTATAGTATGTCTAAAAAAATTAATAAAAAAGGCTTAGTTGTAGTATGCCATAAGAAGGTCATAAAAACTCATTAACTTGTAATATATTATGCCATAAAAATGCCTTGATAAATCATAGTATAGCATGCCATAAAAAAGCCATAGTATAGTATGTCATAGAAAACTCATAGTATAGTATGCCATAAAATGTCATAGTATGGCATGCCATAAAAAAAATAGTAGTATAGTATGTCATAAAAATGTCATAGAAAAGTCATAGTATAGTATGTTTTAAAAAATGCCATAAATATGTCAGTAAAATCTCAGTATAGTATGTCTTAGTCTCTAGTATGCCTTGATAAGTCATAGTATAGCCTGCCATAAAGAATGTCATTGAAAGTCATTGTATAGTATTCCAATTTATTTTTAATAAAAAGTCATATTATAGCATGCCATAAAAAAAAGTCATAGTATAGTATGCCATAAAAATGTCATTAAAAAGTCATAGTATAGTATGTCATAAAAAATGTCCTAAAACATGTCATAGTTTAGTTTGTCATAAAAAATGTCATAGGATAGAATGACACAAAAATGTCATAAAGAAGTCATAAAAAACCCACAGTAAACTATGCCATACAATTACATGACAAACTTATAGTATGCCATTAAAATGACATAAAAAGGCATAGTATAGTATGCTATAAAAAGTCATGGCGTAGTATGTCATAAAAAGGCATAGGAAAGCATGACACTAATATTAGCCTATCCATCTATTTTCATCCATATTAACATTTACAGTGAGATAAAGCAGTGTTACTGTTACTAGAGTCCAGTCTGTCCATGCTCAATCCTAATATGCGTGCGTGATTCAATAACAAGCCTGCTGGTCCGTGCAGGTCATTTACCATTGTAGCTGCAGTTGAGTGCTTGAGCATAATGCCACCTCTGATATAAAAGCTATTTATGTTGTGTGGTCGTCTTCATACCTAATTAGTTTGTTTATCCTCTCTAGGCAACTCTTGTCTTTTAACCTTTGCTCTTCCAGGGAAAGTTTGTTTGCTACACGTGTATTTGTTCAGCTTGATATTCTTATATGAACACATTTTCATATCTGGACCCACAGTCTTTGTTCATAGTCACTAAGCAGTTGGGTATCATATACATCAGAGACAAAATTATAATTTTTCAAGCAGCTAAAGACAATATGGCTGCCAGTGGGCATGCCACTGTAGGTTGCTTTGGGGCCCAATGCAGACCCCACTACTCAGTTTAATTTATACATTTGTGCAATCTGTGTCTCGTAGCAGCGGGAGAGGTTTCTAAGGCACAGTGACACCGGTCCCAGCCCTGCAGGTGACTGGCCCTCACCAGACTCCACCACCTCAACTACTGGTACCAGGTCCGCAAAGGACGGCAACGGTGGCTGTGCCAGACCGAGAGCATGGAGCGTACGCACATTCCAGGACTTCTTCCCTCCGCTGCCGCAGCTGCATAAGAAGTGGTGCAGCTGGAACTCCAACAGTCCCTTCACCAAGCTGGTGGACAGCGTCAGTACTAGAACCATTTGATGTTTTCACACCTAGGACCATTAATGGCATGTGAGGTTGATGAGGAGGGGTCAGTGCTACATTCAGTTAATTAGGTCGATTTAATTTGTTTCCTATATAAATGATCTTGTCTTGATCAGGTATTCTTACTTGACTTAAAGGGTCAGCTCACCAGAAAAATACAAAAATCTCACTGACTTCCTGTGGTACTTATCATACCATTTTTAATAGTTTTGGTTAAAATCAGGCTGTCAACACTATCCAAAATAACCAGGGGGCTGTTTCACAAAATCATTACACCTACTGTATGTCTGAATGTCATGTCTCCATGCAGGCTCCATCCAGTTTGGTAGCTGACTGCAGAGGGGACAACAGCAGGAGGGTCTTCTCTGATGTTCACCTGGACGCTAAGGCAGACAACAGCATCATCTCTGACTCATCCATCAGTAATGCCTCCTACCCCCTTTCGCAGCCCGCCCAGAGGCAGCGGCGTCTCAACTCCACCAGCAACCTGCGGCGCTCACGCTTCACCGGGCCTTGCTTCGGCCTGCTTTCCGGGACGGCAGACCCAACGAAGGCCTCCGGGGTTCCTCATGCCCAGGGCTCCCCATCGGAACCCAGCTCTGGCTCTTCTCCCTCCACCCAGTGTCAGATCGAGAGCAGCCAGGCCGGAAAGAGGCGCGAGTTCCCGGGCGAGGGTGACCACGTCAGTGTGCCGGTGTTCGCCATCTCTGAGGAGGAAGACCGGCAGCCTCTGGTCTCAGCTGAGCACCTGGACCAGACCTCCGCCTCCGCTGCGCTGAATGGATTGGTCAAGGGAACATATGAGGGGAAGGGGCCTGCCGTTGGGAACACCAGCCTCAGCCCACAGAGCCAGAGGGTCAGACCAGAGTGGAGGCCTTGGGGGAGCCAGGTGTCAGGAGGGGTTGGTCCACTCTCTTCTAACACACTCACCACCATGACCGAGTCAAGCACAGTCTATGACAGTCAGCCGTCTCTCGGTCAGCCCACAGTGCTGTGCAGTGTGACCAACCAGATGTGACCAGACAGGCTTTAAGTTGATGAAAAGAGCAGGGACTCTGGAGGGCCAGTTATGCATTTCTGAACTCTGTTAGTGCCACTTTATGAAACATGTAACCTACTTCTTTCATTTCTGAAATCAACTTCTACAAAATGATTACTACATATACTGTAGCCTCCTGCTGGCAAATATAGTCGTCTTCACTCTAGTTGTTTTCTATTTTTATAAGTTGTGTTTGGACAAAGATGGACTATCATGCTGCTTACTGTGCCATGGCAATGACTGCTTTGGTATTATGTGTTTAAAAAAAAAAAAATGATGACTGATTGCAAACATGAACAAAAAAAGTACCACATTTAATATCCAGTTTGATGCTATTCAGTGAGTTATAATACTCCAACAATTGCACTTTGCTTTCAACAGTTGCCGTGTGCCAGCTTTATGCTTTTTCCTTAATGTGGTTATTTTTTTTTTTTATTAGCACAAGCTAACAAATGCTTATACTTGTTACCCAAAAGTGTTCTGCAGAACATAGAACGTACATGAATATTAATGTTGCAACAGTGTATGCATACCGTATGTTTTCCTAAGGCTGATACTGGATTATAAAAGGGAGATCAAAGTAAAGTAAAAGCATATAGCGTACTAATATTCACTAGTATGTAGTATAAAGAGAGAACTAGCAATCACAATAGTATTTAAAATGAGTTATGATTTAATGTCAAGTTTTAATAAAGGCTATGTCACTCACATGTTGTGTCCTTGATCTGATGCAAGATGTTACACCATCAGCAGGAAGCTCAAACAAACTTAAGACGAGAACTAGAATCAGAGGATCTCGTGCTGATTTTTCGTCCGACTTTTCGTCCGTTTTTGATCCAGTACCTGTTAAGATTTTTTGAATGTGCAAGCCTCAGCAAAACTGGAAATACAAAGGAAGCCATTTTTAATAAAAGGGACTGAAATATATTTATTCCATTTACTTGAACACTACTTACAATAGGTGACATTACAGGTATAGTTATTTGCTACCTTGCACTCGTATCACCATAACTTGAAGATCCTCTCCACAAATTTTAAGACATACTCTTCTTTGAATAATTTGTTTGATGTATTTTTTTCCACAAAAAATTCCAATTACCTTGTTCAAATTAAATCTACTCCCTCATAAAATCTAGAATCTATGAATATGCACCTATTTAACTGCTAGACACAAGATGTCCACTACTTCACTTAAAAGTCCATTCTCAGTTTGTGCGTGCTGGAGGTTTCAGGTCTCCATGTCACATGTGTAACGTTGCATGCTGGACCACGATTGACTCTTTAATTAGTTGTGATGTCACAACTAATTAAAGAGTCTCCTACACGTCTTAAAGGGAAACTTCTGTATTCTGTAAACCTGGACCCTATTTTCCCATGTTTTTGGTCACTAATGGGGACAACAATTTTAGAAATTTGAGTATTGAGCAAGAGCAGGCTCAGACTGTTAATAGAAGTGTCTGACAACATTATGGAAAGGACCCTACAAATAAAACGTTTTTCTTTACCCTTCACTCGATCTCGTACTGACTCTCTTGTGAGAGGTGTCTTGTTGCCGAAAGACAACTGTGGAAACGTGAGAGTTGAAGAGAGGAGTGCCAGGAAGAGTCTGTGTTGTAGAGTACAGAAAGAGTAGCTTAGTGTTATCTAAATGATTTTCACTGTCATGGCTGAATATTTAGATGATTTTGACAATGTGGATGAGGCCTTACCCTCTCACGAGACTTCTACTTGAGCGAGAGTTGGTTAGACACAACAGGAAACAGATCGGATCAAGCGAAAGGTAAAGAAAAATGTATCATTTCTCTGTAGGGTCCTTTCCATAATGCTGTCAGGCACTTATAACAACCTGAGCCGGTCAGTGGCAAAACAATAAGCACTTTTAGTGGATTCTTCCGGGGGAATTGCGCACCATCAATTCCCCGGAAGGATGATATTGCAGTCCGTTTTGCTGCTGCAGCACTCTCCATCAATTCTGGACCAATTTCAAAAAATGTTGTCCCCATTGGCCACTTAGACACAACAACATAGAAAAAATAGGGTCCAGGTTGAAAAATTCCTCGTATGCGAAAGCCTACTTGGCAATTAACCAGATTCTGATTCTGAAAATAACAAAGTTTCCCTTTAAACCATCGGTTTTCATTCACATTCTGTTTTCAAAGTGAAGTAACAGTAAGCAAAACACATGTTTAAGTGGCGGTACTGGCAAAAGCAAGACAGCTATATTTTAATCTGTGAAGATAAATGGGCAAATCAGATACGAAAGCATTTCAAAGACAATTTTAGCATTGCTAATACAACATACAGCGTAAATTAAACTCTCAAACAGATTTTGTCAAACACAAGTCCTAACAACATTTTTGATTGTGCCTAGTGCTACTCTATAGTGATTTAACTAGAAGTTAATTATACCCTAGACTAACTATTCAAATAGTGCATTGCATACAAAGTTTACAGGCATCATCAGTGAGGAATCCCATCGCTCATATGAAGAGATGTGTGCCCAGCTGTGAACTGATGTGAATGTGACTGATGCCCGTTCAGTCTCCCATATTCCTGGGAGTTGTGATGAGGTAGAATGAAACCTGCCTCTTCCATGCTGCCGAGCAGCCTGGTCCAGACTTTTGCACACAAAGTGAGTAAATATTATGCCTTAGTATACAACATGCCCTCCCACAACCCACCCCAGGGACACCGCAAAGCCTCTTTATTACCAATTCCTGATTGGAGCGGCTTGGGACTGTTGTTGGCTTAGGGTGCCCAGATCTCCGGTAGGGAGTAATTAAAACTCAGCCACTCTGTCGGGGGATCGACCGGGCTTGTGCTGAGGGCCTGAGCCGCTAAGGAATGCCAGTGTGGACCCACCATGGCTGATGGGGTAAAAAAAAAAAACACACCTAAACCACCTTGCTAATACCACAAATTAACTGCGCTCAGGCTGAGGCCAGGAAAGTGCCCATTCACAACCCCATTTTGCCACTTGCAATGAAAATATGAAGAGCTACATTCCAAAACAACACAAACTGTATCCATATTAACGGTGGCTAATGTTACCATATCATCAAGAATGCACATAATTCTATTAAACTATCAAGGATATAATTTTAAAAAAGTTAAATTTGTCTTCCTGATGATGTACATTTCATTATGGAATGAAACTCTTCATATGATCACACATCAGATATTATGAGCCAGAGTATTGACATCCTATACCCTACGTTGGATGAGGGATGTACACTTAAAGAGAAGCCTTGTGTGAGACGAGGTATGTGCAAATATCCTCATAGCTGTACAACATAAACACATTTAGCAAACATTTTTAGACATCTTTAGTGCGTATTCTTCTAAATCAACTGAAGGCCTAAACTAAGGCCCGCTTTTAACATTTTCTACTCCACCGTTCTCTACACACCAATAGTGATCCTACAAAAAAAAAAAAATCAAGACTATTACTTCATCCTTGTATTTCAATATATATAGTAAGGCCTCTAGAAACTAATGTCCGGATGTTCTCATTTGACTTGGCTAAAGAAGTCCAAAACACAAAAGGCTGATTTGTCAATTTTTTTTTTACAGTAGACATCAATACTAGCTGTGCATGTTTGCATGATGGGGACGTACTGACACTTTGGGTGATGATAGTCATAAACGAGAAGTCATCGGATTCAACATGACTGTTCAGTGACCGGTTGACACTGAATTTTTCCAACCACCAAAAATAGTTAACCTGCAATTATCAATACCCGAGGAACCAGAGAACATCCAACCAAACATCTACCATCTGAACGAACCTCTATCAGAAAGATAAACTAGAACATCTATAATTGAAAACACAAATGACAACAGAACATACTGTTGTTTGTATTGGCACGATTCTCTAAACCGTTGGTTCTACAAGTGTACGTATCCTGTACAACTCTGCAATATGAAAACTCTACTCTAAAAAGCAACATCCCCTTCGGCATATTTAACCAGCACTGGTTGCCTGGAGTGCAACTTAGATTTTCCTCTCAAGAGTCTACATGGAGTAACTGTGCATTTCATCACAGCTTAGCCCTTACTATGAGGCTCGGAGAAAGCGTCCCTTCTATACTACGCTAATCACCTTGGAGATGATTATCCAGAGCAAAGCATACAACAGAGCCCCCCCCCCCCCCCGTGCCCTCTGACAGCGTTACAACATATTGATCCCCTTCCCAATCCTCTGCAAACATCACATGGGATTATAAATCTACCCCTAGTACGTGTATGTGAGGTTTTGACGTGACTTTTTGCCCTCGTCTGGGAACACAGTAATGCCCTGGCAAAACAAGAAAAGTCCCTCAGAGGTGAGACATTTGCACTTTATAATATAGTTCAAAGGTTGGATCTTGGAAACCGCTTGGCTCAAAATCACTGTTACTGTAATTTTTTCATCAGAATTATGTAGGAAGCCCTAGATTCTTAACTCAGCATGTCATAAGACTGTTAAAATATATCATAATTAAAGAAGGTAAATGTACACAAGGTGTTATAAGCCTCTATTACCAAGGCTGGAGGAGACATAATATAAAACATGCTCACCGACATGTGCAAGCGTACATAAATGGCCTTAATCCGTACAGATTGCCTCACTCGCTCTTAATCTGAGAAACATTTTTGTCACATAGGCTGGAGAACATATCAGGAAATATTTCTAACAAACAACAAATAAACTACTCTAACAGTTGGTGGTCGGTACTACGAAGCCAGTTCAACATACCCAGGGTATCTTCTCGTTGTCTGGTTTAACTAACCCTAACAAACGAGATCCCGCTAAACCGTCCTACGAAGGTGGTTATCGACTCGGTAAATCAACCCAGGGTTTCATCATCTGGCTTTGAGCGTGTTCACATGAACGGGGCGGTGTTTGCAGCATGTGACCAATCACAGACATGGACAAGTCCACAGACTTGCAGACAGATAGGCAGAGCGGCACATTTTACAAAGGAAGAGCGAACTAATATTAGACAAATACGAAGAAGTTAAACACATAATCAGACAAGAAGTAACACAGTTGAAGCTGCCAAATGCAGGAAGAACAGCTGATAAAAGAAAAAAAATATTTATTAATTTATATATAGTCGTCTAGATGGGACAGTGATAATATAAATAGCTTTTAGAAGTGTGATGGATGAATAGATTACACTTCATTATGGACTTTACCAATGTAATGGCATGGATGACTATTTCAACCTTCTTTCAGCTGCGTCCCCATCTCCGGCAGTGTGAAACGGACTTGAGAGCAAGTAAAAAAATAAATATAAAAAAGCGGTAAGCACCCACAGCATACAGCCAGCTGTCCTTCCTGCATCTGTCAGTTTAAACTGTGTTGTTTTTAGTCTGGATTATGACTGTGACTTCTTCGTATGTGTGTAATATTATCATACAATCTGCGCACCAACGTTTGATTGGTCAGTAGGTGGTGCTTTTATACGAGTTGATCTCTTATCTGGAACATAACCTGCTCCGGAGCGGGTTAGCTGTTCAGCATAAGTTACCATGGCGATCTACCCCAGTAAGAAGTGAACCACCTTCGTAGGACGGAAAACCCTGAAGGGTTAACCCTGAAGTTACCTCGATAACTGCAAATCCTGCTTCGTAGTACAGGCCTCTGGTAGACAAAATGTATCTAAATTTAAATGGTGACTGGTGTTAAATGCCCTCAAATCAGTTTAAACCTTTAGTAAACATTGGAATTTGATGTTATTGTGCATAGCACTCTTTCACACAGCCCCCCGTGTCCAGTAAGAAACTGGTCACTAATATAAATGGATACTGATTGTAATTTCTGCGTTAGGTTATTGCATAAACATCTGGAAGGCAGTTAGCTACGATGGAGAGAGACAAAACTTAACAAGATTGTGTCTACGAGATGCTCCGGTATCTACATTTGACACTTAGGTGGAGAAACAAACCGCTCCGCTCCTTCAGCTCTTGAAACGTGTCTGCTCACATATGTGGTTGAATTTTCTGAAAGTAAAATAAAAGAAACCACATAAATTAAGTTGCTGCATGTAAAAACACAAAACCAAAGAGATGAGATGCCATGAAGCATCTCCATAGGTCTTAAATCAGCAGACATGTGGGACCAAGTTTATACGAGGACCCCCTCTAGTGGTGAAATAAGTGAACAGCATGCACAGGACTGGCACCGAGTGTCTCACATCTCTGTCATGTCTGGGTAAAGTGTAGCCAGAATTATTCAACAACCTGAGGACTCAGCGGTACCACGACACAAAAAAAATGTATGGATGATATCATCCAGATGACTTGTAGAACATGCTATAAGGAGTGGCTTTTCAAAATAAGTGTCTGTAAATGCCCAGGAGTCTATCAAAACTATGAATAAATACGTTAAGTACAAGTAAAAAAAAATTGCGGCTCAGAATCTGTGTCTGTGTCATTCTTTAAAAAACATATCCCTGTGATATACATACATTTAATATATATTAACATTTATAATTACATAAATATGATGACCAAGTATTAGTTGTTTGTGTTACTGTACATTTGCTTCTGATTGGTGCAGCAGGTGGGGCCCACTTCAGAGTGTATAATGGACACTCACTTAAGATGGGTTTGTACTGTTCACTAGTCAACAAATTATGGCTACTGATAAACAAATAGTAGAGCAGAGAAGCAATACACTGTCTCCAACATTTTGCCCACAAGGCAACATATTGTCACTGTTGCAGAGGACTCAAGTCAATGATGAAGTTTCATTGTCAGTTGTTCTACAATTCCCACATATATCCACTAGAGGGCAGATCTGAAACTAAATGTGGTGCTTTGCATGTAAAGAAGAAGAGAAGAAAAAAAGACTTACATTGCATGATGTGCCTTCACCTGCGTGCGACAGTTGCGTCCCCAGTAACAGTCGGGACGAGATGTTACAGCAGCTGAGGAAAGAACATCAAATAAAGTTATCACATGGGTAACAACAGTAAACCCATCTGTGTCTAAGTTGTCTAAACATCTGTATAAATATGGTTTTGGTCTGTCTGACCTGGCAGTTCAGGTTGAGGGATGTTCTGTCTGTACTTGTAGGCCAGCTCCTTGAATGCTCGCAGGCCGCAGGCGACGCACAGGATGGCGTTTTGAGAGACACGACAATCTGACAGAGGCAGAGACGAGAAGGACAGGATATTACCACTCTCTCTCCCTCTATGACAGTGTGGACTTCAAAGTCCACGGCTTAGTAATGAAAGTGCCTTGGATTTTGATCTGAAGGCTCACCTGACAGATAGTAGTTTCCCTGCTGCGAGGCCTGCAAAGACTCCTGGAGCAGATCTCTCCATGACTTCCCTCTGGAGGACAGGTAGTTCTGGTGGAGGGATGGGAACACACACCAGCATCTTAACATCGCATTTCAAGCATTTCACATTCTTAGCACGGGTTGGACGTAGGGCTGTCAATCGATTCAAATATCTAATCGCTATTAAATCACATGATTGTCCATAGTTAATCGCGATTAATTACCTATTAATGTACCTTAAAAGGGAGATTTGTCAAGTATTTAATACTCTTATCAACATGGGAGTGGGCAAATATGACTGCTTTATGCAAATGTATGTATATATTTATTATTGGAAATCACAAAACAATGACAGATATTGTCCAGAAACCCTCACAGGTACTGCATTTAGCATAAAACATATGCTTAAATCATAACATGGCAAACTGCAGCCCAACAGCTGTCAGTGTGTCAGTGTGCTGACTTGACTATGACTTGCCCAAAACTGCATGTGATTATCATAAAGTGGGCATGTCTGTAAAGGGGAGACTCTAGGTACCCATAGAACCCATTTTCATTCACATATCTGGAGGTCAGAGGTCAAGGGACCCCTTTGAAAATTGCCATGACAGTTTTTCCTCGCCAAAATTTAGCATAAGTTTGGAGCGTTATTTAGCCTCTTTCACGTACCAATGGATTCCTTGGGTTTTCTAGTTTCACATGATACCAGTATCTTCACTCTACCTTTAAAACGGAGCCCGTAACCTAAAAATCGCAAGTTGCGTTAATGTGTTAAAGAAATTAGTGCCGTTAAAACAAAATTGCATTAACGTGTTATTATGGCGTTAACTTTGACAGCCCTAGCTGTAAGTCGAGTCTACTGTTTGCCGGTAGGAGCTTTAGCTGATGAAGTTGACATTTTGTAATCTGGAGATCTTATTTAGTTTAGAGCAGCGAAAGCTGTTTGGTGGGCATACAGATTCAACCATCATGAATGTAAATACTTTGGGCAGTAGTTAGAATCAACCACCCTGGTTTATAAATAGTCAGCTCTACACCGCTGACCTAAACATGCAATGCATTTTAATGTACTAATAAATACATAAAATGATGAATATCATTGATATCTGACATGTTCAGATAGTCCATCTTACCTGGAGGACCTCTGATTCATAGTTATTGTTGTTCAGAACACCATCCAGGCATTTGTCTGACAGATTGAGCTCTGAAAAAAAAGACAAATGATGGATTGAATTGAAAACATATAATAGCAGAATGAATACATATCTGAGAAGGCATATCTGCCGTTCAAAAGTTTAGAATTGCCTGCCATCGAAGCTTGATTGGCTCCAGTCAGTCAGATGGCTGAGAGGACTACTCTGTATGTCTGAATGGTCTTTCGTGCTTTTAGGTTGTACAAAGTCCTCTTTACAAATAGATGTTATTTTGTATGAAGGGTTTGTTTTGTACGTGGAGAACAAAACGCTGTACAGTGGTTACAACGGACTGACAACTGAAAGGGCAGAAAGAGACAAGAGATCCCATCTCATGTAACTTAACCCACGGCAAAGGAAGCTTTTAAGTGTATGTAGGTCTGTGAAGCCAAAGACAAATTCCCACTCAAGTGGACAATAAAGATGTCTGTTCTGCAAGATTCTTTGCAATACCTCAAATATGATGTACATTTAGTGATTACATGTGTACATGCTATACTGTGCTTGTTGGAAAAGGAAAGCGCTTACATTTATTCTGCTGTGACATGTCTTTCACACAAATATGCAGGAATATGTTTCATTAGTTTTCTAATCTGCCAAAAAAAAACACGTTGTGGGAAACACAGAGTGCTTATACTCTGAGGCTGACAGTCATCACAATTATAGATAGTGTATTTATTTACACTATTCGGGAATCAGCCCCTTCAACTAAAAGGTATATTACCATCAACCCCAAAAAAAAACGCCATACTGGTGGAAGCCTTCTACCAAGCAATGAGCCTAACAGTGGAGATCCCCCTGGGGCTGTTTTGCTGAAACAGATACATACCGCTGAATTGAGCCAGACAGCCCTGACAGCCAATCCTCTGGCAACCCCAGTACATATGACAGAAGGGTCGCTGGCACAGCACACCTGCCAACACACAGCACATCATGCATACCATACGAGGTGAATAATAAGGTCCGTGCAACAATCTATCCATAGATACATGTGAATGGCTGGCAAAGTTGTACTTTAACTATCTGCTGATTTTACATGTACTGCGTAATACTTTACAGCCTCCAAGTATGTGTATTAAATGGGTATTTTGGGTGTTTTGAAGTGGGGTTGTATGAGGTACTTATCCATAGAATTACCTACAGTAAATGATTGTCAGTACGCCACCAGTTTGGAGAAACTGGCACGGGAGCAAAGCAATGCACAGCTGTGGACGGGGGGCAGCAGCAAAACATATTTTAGCCACCTAAAAGAAAGGCTCACCTAAAAAAAATCAATATCACATTAAGTGTACACTATATTTAGAATATTTTCACTGCTTTATCTTGCCGTCAGACAATCCTTTATGACAGGGAACTGAACTGAAACCTATTAGATGCTCTCTTCAAAGCAGCCAGACTCCATTGACAAAAACGGTACAGGTAAGTTTCACTTTCAGTTCAGGTGCCTGTTGGAAAATATTCTAATTATAGCGTACACTGAAACCGATATTGATTTTTCATGGTGGCTAAAATACGTTTTGCTGCTGGCCCCGTCCGCAGCAGTACATTGCTTTGCTCCTGTGCGGTAACTCCTGTCTGGTTCTCCAAACTGTAGGTAATACACTGACTATGGATAAGTAGCTCATACAACCCCACTTAAAAAAAAAAAAAGAACTATCCCTTTAAATATGTCTTTATACTGAAGAGCAATACACAATTTAAGTTGTACCAGCACTGACTGGCTTATATTATCTATGAATATATTAACTCCATTTCTATTTCATTCTAGTTACATGCAGTTTTCTGAATCACAGCATCAACCATATTACATTACATCTCTGCAGAGGGACTAACAAGGATGACTCACATCGTTGAGCAATAACCTGCTCTCTGCTTAGCTCGGCCCATCTGTCTGGCATGGGCTGGAGGCAGCAGGTGCAGATGAGATGACTGCCCTGAGGGGGGCAGCGGTACTCCTGAGGAGCTGCACACACAGGATGGGAGCAGAGAAAAAGGTTTAGACGCGGAGATGTGAACGGTAGGCAGGAGGATATTCACACATCTGCAAGTCTTGCTTATTGTTTTTGGTATTAGGATTATAACAGAATGCTGTACTCTGCAATTTGCCATTGAGTGAAAAGTCTAACTTTAGCTTCTGACCTTCCAATCTACACCCATAATCACCTGAGGGGATGTCAGAGGATGTTGAAGGCTGCTCCCCTGTGGGCTTTGCAGAGCCCTCCTCAGGTATAGGCAGAAGAGCTGGCAGACCAGAGTGCCAGTAGTTGGAACCTGTAGCAAGCAGCACTTGACTGACCTCCCTTTTGTAGCCGGGACACTGTCGGCAGATCAGAAGAGGCTGACTGGGGACAAGAAAACACAACAGAAAATCAGCACACGGAGAAGTTATTCACTAACAGGCTCCCAACAATGATGGCTTTCCCATGTCATGATATTCTTATGACATTATTAAATGAATGTTTCTATTTTTTGTTCTGACAGTGCATGAATTGTGCACATTTTCTTATAAATAATGATATAAATAAATAAAATAATTATTATTATTCAGAGTATAGAATAGATCGAAGTGTTTCTCACAGTGTTCATTTCATCTACAAAAACTGTCACAATAAATATTCACTGAAAACCTGTTTTTCACAATGAAAATAAGACAAACAAAAAAAAAGTAACCGTTGAAAACAAGAACTATGACAAAATTACAAGAAATATCACTACATTATCTGACACTTACTGTAAGCTTCACCTTTGAAGAACAAAAAAATAGACTAAATGACTTTATTTTTTGTTGACTAAAAGTAACAAAAGTCAAATAACTCAAATTTGGCTAAAACAAATATCTATTTTCATCAAAAGACTAAGACTAAAAAAACTAAACTAAATCAAAGTCAGGTGCCAAATTTAACACGAGTTTCCTACAAAAACAAACAACCAGAACTTACCTAATGTCTGAGGAGTCACCGTCGGAGAAAGAGTCATTGTCAGAGAGCTCAAAGAGGTAATCTGAGCTGCCCTCCTCGTCGGAGAAAGTGCGCTCAACTTTTGGCTGCAACATGTCCTGAGTTATCTTGTTACGGCTGTCCATGCTCTTCAGGTCTTCATCACTGCGGCACTTTTCTGTGGGACAGAAAGGGAAAGATGTTTTTTGGGGGAATGTATACCATTTGGGAAATTATTAGGGCTGTCAAACATTTAAAATATTTAATCGCAATTAATCACATTTTTTATCTGTTCAAAATGTATCTTAAAGGGAGATTTGTCAAGTATTTAATACTCTTATCAACATGGGAGTGGGCAAATATGATTGCTTTATGCAAATGTATGTATATATTTATTACTGGAAATCAATTAACAACACAAAGCAATGACAAATATTGTCCAGAAACCCTCACAGGTACTGCATTTAGCATAAAGAATATGCTCAAATCATAACATGGCAAACTGCAGCCCAACAGGCAACAACAGCTGTCAGTGTGTCAGTGTGCTGACTTGACTATGGCTTGCCCCAAACTGCATGTGATTATCATAAAGTGGGCATGTCTGTAAAGGGGAGACTCGTGGGTACCCATAGAACCCATTTTCATTCACATATCTTCAGGATATGGGTTAAGGGACCCCTTTGAAAACGGCCATGCCAATTTTGTACTAATGTGATGTGATATGTCTCATATGATGCCAATATCTTCACTCTAGCTCTAAAACTGAGTCCTCAGAAAGATCGATTGCATTAAAGAAATTAGCTGCATTAAAACAAATTTGCTTTAACATGTTATTAATGCGTTAACTTTGACAGCCCTAGAAATGATACAAGGTCAACAGGTCTTGCTTACATACCATTCCTTCTCGCTTATTTGAATCTTTATCATGTCAGCTTTGGTAGAAAAAAAAACAACTCAGCCACAGCTGCATTTTGCTGACAATTTCAAAATGCTTGTTATGTAAGGCTATTTTTACATCCACTTACAAACTTTTTTCAGTTGATGGTAATAAAAGTGCTGGCATATTGAATAAAATAAGGTGTCATGATTAAAAGATGCTTTTAAAATGGGTCTTTTTCTGTGCAAACCTGGGTGCTGGATGAGGTAGGCCTCCACCAGGTTGTTGAGGATGTGGTTCTTACGGATCCTCTCCACAGGGCAGCGGCAGGTGGGGCAAAGAGAGGAACGCTCCATCCAGCCTGAGTAGCAGGCAGCACAGAAGACATGCATGCAAGGCTGCAAGCTAAAGTAAAAAAAAAACAAGAGACTTTAAACACACATGCTGCATGTATGCAAAGTGCCTTACGAGACCACAAAGTAGGGTTCTAGCCCCCAACCATGGATATGCGTGCAGATGGAAGGGTACTTGAGATCTTACCTGACACAGTCGTGCAGTAGGTCCTGGCAAATAACACATGTCAGGCTCTCCTCCATCTTGTCCGTCTTTGCCGCTCCCACTGGTGGTTTAGACGAAAAGCTTCCCTTGGCTGAACCGACCACTTCTCTGCTGGAGGTGTGTGGCAAGTCCAAATCATAATCTTTATCTGTGAACACAATAACTGTATGTTATTTGCTGCACTGAGTCTGGTTGGGCTTACACAACCCTTCCAGGCTGGGCTTCAGGTTTAAAATAAGGTTTTGTGGTTGGAACAAAAGTAAGTGAAGCTCAGAGTAAAGCTCTGGTAAGACATAAAGGGCTCTATTTTATTTGCACAAGCGCAAAAAAACGATGCAAAGTAGTAGGTCTTGAGCGCACGGACTGTGTGGATGTCTCCAAGTTTTAGTTTATGTATGTGTAGCAGCGCAAAATGCAAAAGAGCTGGGTAAGGTGGAATATAGATCAGGGGGTGTGGTGATTAATAAATAAACTCTCAGCCAGTCACATCACTGGTCTCATAGCTCTGAAACAACTGTGCCAATCACAGTGAAGCATGACGACATCAAGTCAACAAAACTGGCTTCTCCATGAAATCATATTGTGTAATTAGCACAATGATGAAAGCCTTAATTCTATATTTCACTTGTAAACGGTTGCATCATATCTTAAATATGATACAGCTGTGTTTTTTTTAAGTTGGAAAAGAAGGTTATGATGTACAGGATTAATAATCTGCTGTTTCACGCATAAGCAGTCAGAATACCGAGTACTCTGTAGCAGCCTACTGTCATTTGTAGGTGATTCAATGAAGGTACTGTAAACACAGTGGACGGCTGCGCGTAATGGCCCAGCGCTCTCGCGTGACACTTCTCTAAATCGGAGGCTGCAGGTGTAACGGCCCTTTTGCCCTCAGCTGGCTGCAGGGATTTAATGAACTGAAAGAGAAGCTCCTCAACAGTATAAAGCAGCTGTGGACACGATACAAGTAGTACAAGTACAGCAGGGCTGTGTGTTGGCAAGAATCTGGCGATACGATACGTATCACGATACAGGGGTTACGATTCAATATATTGCGATACTGTAAGTAAGGCGATATATCGCGATTTCTTGATCTAATTTTAGGAAAACTGTCATAGTATAAAGAACACAACACCATATGCATAAAACATTTTTTTTGCAATCAGAACAGTAGGATCTGCATTTGCATTTATCACAGTCCCTGTAAAGTCCAAAATCATAGCACTACTTTCAGAGGGCAAACACACTGAGAGGACGCATCTCTTTGAAAATGAAATAAAGTATTGACTAAACTGTAAACTATTAATTAAAAATCAATACAGTGATTTGGAAAATCGATACAGTATCACAAAACATAATATTGCGATATTCTATTTTTTCGATATTTTCTCACACCCCTAAAGTACAGTACAAGATACTGTAAGAATCAACCAGATTATTTTATAAAGGCAGACTTGATACTGACGTTCCTGCTTTAACCACAATAAATGTTATTTCCTGAGGCCCATTTAAATGCATCTACTGGCTGGGGAGGGTTTAATTAACAAAGTTCATTTGCATTTTAAGCATTATTTTGTCAATTATGTGCATTTGCTCCAAGTAAGTATTTACAGTAGTTTTCTCTTGTTGATAAAATCCCCCAATGTGGCAGCTGGGTGATATTGCACCAGAAACAGATGTGGTTCCGAGATGTCTATTCTCAGTGCAAATTCAAAGACCCAAAATACCAACAACTGGCTTTGTGCTGCTTAACTTATATGAACTTCCCGTCTGTTTGCCCCACACCTCCCACCTGAGCACTGTGCACAAAAATACCACAGACAGGCAAAGCATATTCCGACAGTCAGGAAAACACCAAACGGTCAGAGCGCTTCTTGCACTGGCCGCCTTGAAAATAGGACCCAAAATCTAATGTGAGGAATCAAGGAAAACCAGGTTAAGCTCCAGGTAAAAGAACTTACTGTCATCAGTTTTCCTCCTCTTGCTTTCTGGCTCCATGCTGTCCATGTCCTTTTCCTGTGCTGGGGCAGCATCTTTAGTTTGTCCTGATAAGATGGAGGAACAACAGACCTAGGTCAAATAATGCTGCTAATACTTCAAACTGCTTGTTCAGATGTGTATAGATGATGGCAGAATTTAGTAAAAAAAGGTTTAGACTAGGGGTGTGTCATATACCAGCTCCACTGTGGAGGAGTTGGTTCCACAAAAGGAGCTACTTCAGTAGTGTGGAAGGACATTACCTTCAGAGAAAAAGAGCAGAAGCGCTACAACACACAACACAGGACACTTACTCCATCATCTAGAAAGAACAATGACCACGAGACGAGTCGCGAGTGACTGATCTTAATTCAATCGATCACACGTCATTTCGCGGGTCATTAGTCAGAGCAGCGTGTCCCAATGTCTCGTAAATTATAAAACAACCTTCTGAGTTTTTAAAGGTTGGGGAAAGTGGAGGGAAATGGCTCAGTTAATCGCAGTCAGGTAGGGAGCAGATGAGAGCAGACTGGCTGAAGATAGTGTGATAACCACCTGAAACTGTTCTGCCCGACACAGTTGACCAGCAGCGATCAGCTGACTAACATCAGCAGGTCTGTTTACATTAGTGATCAGAGGGTTATTTTAGCTCTGCCTCTCTAACGCAGAACTCACACCAGAGCAGCGGTGAAGTGCGGCCTGCGGCGAGCTGTCATGCAATGTTTACGAAAAGCTGCGGCAGCCGCTCCCGAGCTCAGCGAAGTGCGGTCAAACTAAAAGCTGAGAAAAGTTGAATTGTTAGCGGCAGAGAACCTACCAGACGCAGGACAGGCTGCAGCTGCCACAGGACCAGAAGCGGTAGGGCTCCCGATACAGAAGTGGGAAGTGGAGGTGGAGGGCTGAGGTTCCTCCTGAGCTGGATCACGAGGAGCCTTTGTGAGCATCACAGGCTCCACAGAGAGTGGCATCTCTGAAGGTGGAGCAGGTGCACGACTGTGGGCTGACCTCTCCATGTCTAAGGTTTAGAGACAGGGTGGGGGTTAGCAGCTGTGGATACATTCGACAGAAGAGTTGTGGGGAATTACCCGGCTACTTACCGCAACTATGATGCGAAACAGCTTGCTCCGTTTGGATTGAGTGGTAGACATAGGCAACGTCTACAGCAGGGTGACAAGAGAAGATGTTATTGGTCTTTCCTTCTCATAAACATCGTTCTCATGGCTAACAAAATGAACAACTCACTTTGTTCTGGCTCATTTTTCCTGTATACAAAGTAGATGACATCGCCGTTCTGCAGCAAGTGAGTTTGCTTCCTGACCAGTTTGGACATGTTGATCATCGTGCCATTAGTGCTACAGACAGACATGCAATTGGATGTGTCACTGTACAATGTAAAAAGCTTTGTGCGTTTGCTTTATGAAAGGAGAAGTATCAAATCAAACATAACTTGAACAACATAAAATACAAGCACAGTCTTTCTTTCAAACACAATTAAATTTTTCCCAACATATGGTTCGTTTAATTTGATTTCTAGTACCTCATGTCTTCAAGCCAAACCAGCCCTGAGCTCTCATCTTGCACAATCTTGCAGTGCTCCCCTGAGACCAGTTTGTTGGCTGGGAAGGACAGATGACATCCTGGCAACAAAATAATAATAAAACACCACGGTGAAAACACAGAGTAGACATAATACAGATTACTGTGGCTCTGTAAGACAGAACCTACTCAATGAATGTTTTTCAGAAGCTTTTCAGTGCCTCTTTTGGGGGAGTATAATGGGTAATATCTGTATCTGTTTGAGATGATGATAACACACATTTTTGTGTTAATTTATTTTTTTTCCCCTTTGACCATTCCATAACAAATTTCTCAGTAATTCTGGCTGATATGGATATAATATAGTTCTACATCTTCAGTCTATCTTTTAAAATAAATTCGGGGAAAATGTAACCTCATTCTATTGAGATTCACCTGAAACTGTGCTGCATGGACATTAAAAAAAAAAACTTTTATAGCCCACATAAGCTAACCAATTAAGGCTAGTCGCTTTGCATTGCAAAAAAGTAGACCCCAAAAGCTCTCGACAACAAAGCAGACACAGGGGGAAATATAGGCCGAACCTTTTCTTAAGCAAAAGCCCATACAAAAAAAAATCTACTTAATATTCTGCACACATTCTCAATGGACGCCCTTTTGTTGTCATCACAAGGGGCTGTCTAAGTTTGGTGCACTAAAGAAGGCTTTGTGTTTTCAAGGGGGAGGTTTTTAAAGGCTCCAGACACTGACAGCAATGTCTATGCTTACAGACAGGAGGACTGTCTTTTGTTAACAGGCATCACCACATTTAGAGCTTTTTAAAGCAGGGTAAAAAGATTAAAACTTAACTTAACTTAAAAGTTTAAAGTCATAAGATTTAAGGTGAAAACACATCTTTATTGTCCATTCCATAATAAATAACATTACATATAGAAATTAAACCTACCTTTTTTTCTGCCAACTGTGCATTCCCTGTCAAAAAGCAGGACAGTTTCACTGGATTCCACTTTAACTAGCTTTCCCCATGGCCGTCCTCTTCCACAGCTGTCCATCTCCCAATGTTCTCTACAAGAAATGATGACAAAACAAGTTTGGAAAGGTTCAGCTTTTGTGGGATTGTTTTCCAGACTATTAGGCACATGGTTGCACAGAGCAAGTGAAATGAACCATCAGTGTGATGTTGTTGTGTGTGCTGGTGAAATCAAAACCTGCTGAGACATTTTATTAGGTTACTTTAACATCAAACTATTTATTGTTGCCAGCCAGATGGGCTCTGAATGTCAGATCCAAAGTTAGGATACAAATCTGACATTTAAACACACTCAGGTGCTTGGCAGACACAACCTTATAAAACATGATATAAATTATTTTTTATAAATGAATCCACCAATCCATTCTTCATTTCAGCATTAATCCAAAATACAAGTTTGCAATTATTTCAATAAGATTTCAACTTGAGGAAGTGTTTAGTTTGTAAGTCCCACAGGTCTCTAAAGCCAAAACACATCACAAACCTTCATCATTCTGAGCAGCAAGTTCAGGGTTTAAATATGATTTTACATCCAGTGCTGTTGGATATATCATGCTTTTATGTATGCCGAAGTCACAAGTGAACTTAATCGATCCATAAAACATTAAGAGCAACTTTAGCACAGATATATATCAATAATAACAAGCCAGGCTTCATTAAACTGAAAGAGTGGCTGAAGTTTGGTGGAGCAAAACCTGCTAACGACACCTAGCCAAGCTTGGCTTCTCTGAGCTCACTAGTTTAGCTTTTTAACGTAATTATCTGGCTTTATTGTGTGACGAGCTGAAAAACACGTAAAGTTACTTCAGTTTGACAAAATGTTTCCATAATCCACCCGCTGTAGGATCTGATCACAGCTAACACACACAACTTGGTTCAATAACAACACAAAGCTAACGCGAGAGCTAACATTAGCAGCCAGCCGTGCTGAGGATCCGAGAGACATCAGGAGATCAATGCAACAACCGGACACGGTACACTTGAAACGGTTACTTTACCGTCAAAAGCTTAGTTTGTTGTCCCGGTAGCTCTATGTAAAACAGCTTCTTCTGCTCATATTCCAGCTAGGAACAACATACACTTCCTGCCCAGCTCAGAGGCTCAGGGTTGACATGATATGTCGTCATCAGCTGCTGGAGGAGGGGCTGTCTGGTCTGGGGCTGCATCCTCACTACTAAAGTATCTGAGACTGCATCCTCACAACTAAAGTACCTGATGCTGCATCCTCACAACTAAAGTACCTGATGCTGCATCCTCACTACTAAAGTATCTGAGACTGCATCCTCACTACTAAAGTATCTGAGACTGCATCCTCACTACTAAAGTATCTGAGACTGCATCCTCACTACTAAAGTATCTGAGACTGCATCCTCACTACTAAAGTACCTGATGCTGCATCCTCACTACTAAAGTATCTGAGACTGCATCCTCACTACTAAAGTATCTGAGACTGCATCCTCACAACTAAAGTATCTGAGACTGCATCCTCACAACTAAAGTATCTGAGACTGCATCCTCACAACTAAAGTATCTGAGACTGCATCCTCACTACTAAAGTACCTGATGCTGCATCCTCACTACTAAAGTACCTGATGCTGCATCCTCACTACTAAAGTATCTGAGACTGCATCCTCACTACTAAAGTATCTGAGACTGCATCCTCACTACTAAAGTACCTGATGCTGCATCCTCACTACTAAAGTACCTGATGCTGCATCCTCACTATTAAAGTATCTGATGCTGCATCCTCACAACTAAAGTATCTGAGACTGCATCCTCACAACTAAAGTACCTGATGCTGCATCCTCACAACTAAAGTATCTGAGACTGCATCCTCACAACTAAAGTACCTGATGCTGCATCCTCACTATTAAAGTATCTGATGCTGCATCCTCACAACTAAAGTATCTGAGACTGCATCCTCACAACTAAAGTATCTGAGACTGCATCCTCACAACTAAAGTATCTGAGACTGCATCCTCACTACTAAAGTATCTGATGCTGCATCCTCACAACTAAAGTATCTGAGACTGCATCCTCACAACTAAAGTATCTGAGGCTGCATCCTCACTATTAAAGTATCTGATGCCGCATCCTCACAACTAAAGTACCTGATGCTGCATCCTCACTACTAAAGTATCTGAGGCTGCATCCTCACTACTAAAGTATCTGAGACTGCATCCTCACTACTAAAGTACCTGATTCTGCATCCTCACAACTAAAGTACCTGATGCTGCATCCTCACTACTAAAGTATCTGAGGCTGCATCCTCACTACTAAAGTATCTGAGACTGCATCCTCACTACTAAAGTATCTGAGGCTGCATCCTCACTACTAAAGTATCTGAGACTGCATCCTCACTACTAAAGTACCTGATGCTGCATCTTCACTACTAAAGTATCTGAGACTGCATCCTCACTACTAAAGTATCTGAGACTGCATCCTCACTACTAAAGTATCTGAGGCTGCATCCTCACTACTAAAGTATCTGAGACTGCATCCTCACTACTAAAGTATCTGAGACTGCATCCTCACTACTAAAGTACCTGATGCTGCATCCTCACTACTAAAGTACCTGATGCTGCATCCTCACTATTAAAGTATCTGATGCTGCATCCTCACAACTAAAGTATCTGAGACTGCATCCTCACAACTAAAGTACCTGATGCTGCATCCTCACAACTAAAGTATCTGATGCTGCATCCTCACAACTAAAGTATCTGAGACTGCATCCTCACAACTAAAGTATCTGAGACTGCATCCTCACTACTAAAGTATCTGAGACTGCATCCTCACTACTAAAGTATCTGATGCTGCATCCTCACAACTAAAGTATCTGAGACTGCATCCTCACTACTAAAGTATCTGAGGCTGCATCCTCACTACTAAAGTATCTGAGACTGCATCCTCACTACTAAAGTACCTGATGCTGCATCCTCACTACTAAAGTATCTGAGACTGCATCCTCACTACTAAAGTACCTGATGCTGCATCCTCACAACTAAAGTACCTGATGCTGCATCCTCACTACTAAAGTATCTGAGGCTGCATCCTCACTACTAAAGTATCTGAGACTGCATCCTCACTACTAAAGTATCTGAGGCTGCATCCTCACTACTAAAGTATCTGAGACTGCATCCTCACTACTAAAGTACCTGATGCTGCATCCTCACTACTAAAGTATCTGAGACTGCATCCTCACTACTAAAGTATCTGAGACTGCATCCTCACTACTAAAGTATCTGAGGCTGCATCCTCACTACTAAAGTATCTGAGACTGCATCCTCACTACTAAAGTACCTGATGCTGCATCCTCACTACTAAAGTATCTGAGACTGCATCCTCACTACTAAAGTATCTGAGACTGCATCCTCACTACTAAAGTACCTGATGCTGCATCCTCACTACTAAAGTATTTGATGCTGCATCCTCACTACTAAAGTACCTGATGCTGCATCCTCACAACTAAAGTACCTGATGCTGCATCCTCACTACTAAAGTATCTGAGGCTGCATCCTCACTACTAAAGTATCTGAGACTGCATCCTCACTACTAAAGTACCTGATGCTGCATCCTCACTACTAAAGTATCTGAGACTGCATCCTCACTACTAAAGTATCTGAGACTGCATCCTCACTACTAAAGTATCTGAGGCTGCATCCTCACTACTAAAGTATCTGAGACTGCATCCTCACTACTAAAGTACCTGATGCTGCATCCTCACTACTAAAGTATCTGAGACTGCATCCTCACTACTAAAGTATCTGAGACTGCATCCTCACTACTAAAGTACCTGATGCTGCATCCTCACTACTAAAGTACCTGATGCTGCATCCTCACTATTAAAGTATCTGATGCTGCATCCTCACAACTAAAGTATCTGAGACTGCATCCTCACAACTAAAGTACCTGATGCTGCATCCTCACAACTAAAGTATCTGATGCTGCATCCTCACAACTAAAGTATCTGAGACTGCATCCTCACAACTAAAGTATCTGAGACTGCATCCTCACTACTAAAGTATCTGAGACTGCATCCTCACTACTAAAGTATCTGATGCTGCATCCTCACAACTAAAGTATCTGAGACTGCATCCTCACTACTAAAGTATCTGAGGCTGCATCCTCACTACTAAAGTATCTGAGACTGCATCCTCACTACTAAAGTACCTGATGCTGCATCCTCACTACTAAAGTATCTGAGACTGCATCCTCACTACTAAAGTACCTGATGCTGCATCCTCACAACTAAAGTACCTGATGCTGCATCCTCACTACTAAAGTATCTGAGGCTGCATCCTCACTACTAAAGTATCTGAGACTGCATCCTCACTACTAAAGTATCTGAGGCTGCATCCTCACTACTAAAGTATCTGAGGCTGCATCCTCACTACTAAAGTATCTGAGACTGCATCCTCACTACTAAAGTACCTGATGCTGCATCCTCACTACTAAAGTATCTGAGACTGCATCCTCACTACTAAAGTATCTGAGGCTGCATCCTCACTACTAAAGTATCTGAGACTGCATCCTCACTACTAAAGTACCTGATGCTGCATCCTCACTACTAAAGTATCTGAGACTGCATCCTCACTACTAAAGTATCTGAGACTGCATCCTCACTACTAAAGTATTTGATGCTGCATCCTCACAACTAAAGTACCTGATGCTGCATCCTCACTATTAAAGTATCTGATGCTGCATCCTCACAACTAAAGTATCTGAGACTGCATCCTCACAACTAAAGTACCTGATGCTGCATCCTCACAACTAAAGTATCTGAGACTGCATCCTCACAACTAAAGTATCTGATGCTGCATCCTCACAACTAAAGTATCTGATGCTGCATCCTCACTACTAAAGTATCTGAGGCTGCATCCTCACTATTAAAGTATCTGATGCTGCATCCTCACAACTAAAGTATCTGATGCTGCATCCTCACAACTAAAGTATCTGATGCTGCATCCTCACTATTAAAGTATCTGATGCTGCATCCTCACAACTAAAGTATCTGATGCTGCATCCTCACAACTAAAGTATCTGAGGCTGCATCCTCACTATTAAAGTATCTGATGCTGCATCCTCACAACTAAAGTATCTGATGCTGCATCCTCACTATTAAAGTATCTGATGCTGCATCCTCACAACTAAAGTACCTGATGCTGCATCCTCACTATTAAAGTATCTGATGCTGCATCCTCACAACTAAAGTATCTGAGGCTGCATCCTCACAACTAAAGTATCTGAGACTGCATCCTCACTACTAAAGTATTTGATGCTGCATCCTCACAACTAAAGTACCTGATGCTGCATCCTCACTATTAAAGTATCTGATGCTGCATCCTCACAACTAAAGTATCTGATGCTGCATCCTCACAACTAAAGTATCTGAGACTGCATCCTCACAACTAAAGTATCTGATGTTGCATCCTCACAACTAAAGTATCTGATGCTGTATCCTCACAACTAAAGTATCTGATGCTGCATCCTCAATACTAAAGTATCTGAGACTGCATCCTCACTACTAAAGTATCTGATGCTGCATCCTCACTACTAAAGTATTTGAGGCTGCATCCTCACAACTAAAGTATCTGATGCTGCATCCTCACAACAACTAAAGTGTCTGATGCTGAATTTCATGAAGAAATCAAAATGATTTGCCCTGAATCACAGGGGCTCAAATGCATGTTTGCTACTATTGTTTCCAGTGGTGGAGGAAGTATTCAGATCCTATTAGTTTAGTAGAAGTAGCTACTAATACAAACTGACAACAACCTGATATTTTCATCTGGAATTTCATTTCATTCTCACTGTGCAATATCATTTTCCACTTGTGCAATTTTGGCGATTATCAGTCGATTAACCGACTAATAGTTTCAGTTGTAGCCTACTTGTTTACACTGTTAGGTAGATTAATTTATAACAAAAATCTTAATTTGTAAAGTAGTAATTAAAGCCAAGTAAATTAATTGTAGTTAAGTATAAAGTACAATATTTCCCTCTGAGTTGTAGTGGTAGAAGTTAGTGGCCTGAAAATAAAAGACTCAAGTAAAGAACAAGTACCTCAAATTTGTACTTAAGTACAGTACTTTAGTAAATGTACTTGTTACATTCCACCTGATTGTACCAGAGAAGCTAACAAAATAAATAAAGTGTGTTTGGAACAAATATAATTACCATAACCATTGCGCACAAAATGCACATTTGTGACACCTGGTAAGTGATAACATGCACAAACTGCATTGGTGAGCATTTTGACAACTAAATGGATTTTTACTACACATACCATTATGGTTTATTTTGAGTAAAGACAATGTAACAAGTCATAGTTATATTAAAGTTAATATTCTGTATATGTATGGTGTATAGTACCCACAGATTTTAATAAATGGTCATAAATGTAGCCTTATAATCTCATCTGCCTTGATGTACTCTGCAACCTGGAGGATTTCCTGCAGACCCTCCAGGTGTACTGCAGGGTGGGCAGCATCCCTAACTGGTGCAGGTTGTGGAGCAACAGGTCCGTGCAGTCTCGAGAGATGCTGCTGCTCGACTGTTGCGTCCACACAGCATTTCTCACAGAGACTGACAGCCGTGAAGTGCTGTTCAGATCCGCCACACGCTTCTCTGCCTCCGTCACATCATCACTGTTGAGGAAATTGATGAGTATTTCCTCTGGAGCTTCTCCTCCTGAAAGTTTACATCCTGGCAGTGTTTTGTTCAAACTCCCAGCGTCTGAGCCGCAGTGTGGGGAAGGTAACAGTCACACTGGGCTTCTCTGTGGTCAGCACTTTCACCAAAAGAGACTCTTGTGAAAATAAGTCCCATTTACATCTACTTATTTTTAGTAATATTCATAAGGATTAAATGTAAATAAGAAAACTGATGCCAATAACTATTTAAACAGGCAAAAAGCCTTCCCATCCCCTCATTGCTCAGTTTGAACTCCGACCTCTTGAGGTCTTTATCGATAAAGCATTAGTTGGTGTTCTTCCTCCTACTTCTAGATGACTTTGTTGCATTTTTGTAACTGAAATTGCAATATTGTGTTAATTTCAGCTTTGGTTCATTTAGTTTAGTTGGTGATGAATATCATTTCTGCTTTATATTTGGATAATTTGTATTTTTATGTCCACAATGTCAAATTTGTGTCAAACAAGGTTTTGATTAAGAGGAAAAAGAAACAGGATATTTTAATCAGCACATGCTAGCATCTGGTGGCTGGCCTCTCATCAAAGGTCTCTCTAGTCTCTCCTGTTGTGACCCCACATTGTTAATCAAATTCCTCTCAGACTTTGGAAGAGAAACTGACATGAAAGTAAATTTGATCTTCTTCTTCCTTTGTCGGGTTGTAATCAAAGGGAGCGTTGATTAAGATCAACTTAAACAACAAAGCATAAATGAAAAACAGAGGTGATCAAATAAAAGTGATGACTATCAGATCAAATAAACATCATCCTTCCACCACTGGCTTCATCTCACCCGTGCGTCAAGTAAATAAATGACCAAATGAATGTGCATTAAAACGATCATCACGCCTATCTGCGTACAGTAATTATATATCTCAAGCTAAATTATCATGAATGAGTTATAATCATTCATCATATCAGTGTGTGATATCACATAGCTAGGGAAAGATGGAAAACACACTGGCAACAGCACAAACTGACAGAGAAAGGTTTTCAGGTTCTGCACAGCGAGGCAGACTGCAGGCTTTTATCAAACGCCGTCCATTCAGCGTCCCTGAGTGCTCCAATTAGGATCTCATTTGTGTCTGTTTGTAGCTCTTTATCCGTTTATATCCAGAAAATTTATCTATATTAGATCACTGGTATTCACACACCACTTAAATCCTGTACACAATCGGGATGTAACAGTGCACCAAAAATAATCACAGTTCAATATACAGTACTGCATTGCAATTGCAATTTTGAGGTCCTTGTACTTTACTTTTCCATGTTGGGCTACTTATTTTATATTCCACTATACTTTAGAGGGAAATATTGTGCTTTTTACTCCACTACATTTATCTGACAAATATAGTTACTAGTTATTTACATTAAAGGCAGGGTTGACGATGTTCTCCAGTATCCACTATTTGTTATATTGGTTGAAATGGTCTTTACACACCGACAGCGATCCATTACTGATGAGCTCTGAAAAAGGACCGGAAAAGAGCCGTCATCTGCAGCTGCTGTAATCCTGTAAAAACGTCTACCAATCACTGCCTCGCGGTCCGCTTGGAAAGAACCAATCAGATGCCTCCTTGCCTCCCTGCTCGTACTCTACCCGTGGCGTGCACCAGCCTGAACTCAAAGCGCGTCACCGCCGCACATTTCCTGGAGAATGGAAGAGAAAACTCAGCCCTGCAGTAGCACTGCTGCGGTTACTTGTCATGAGGTTGCGTTGTTGAGTTGAGGTCCTCTCTCTGCTCTGTGTCTGTTTAGACGGAGCTCCTGAGGCAATGCTACTTTCAAATTATGCTAGCTTTCCAACATCGTCGACCCTATCTTTAAACAGTTTGAGCCGGACAATGACAGATTACGGAAAAGCCCAATAAATAAATACAAATGTGTGTAGCAGAACTTTGTTTTTATCCTCTTTCCATTAATAATAATAATAATAATAATACATTTTATTTGGTGGCGCCTTTCTGGACACCCGAGGACACCTTACAAGAATTAATTAAAACATAGACAGATAAAACAATATAAAAACAACAGGACATGACAGAGACATATGTACAGACACATAGGATGGGTGATGATGAGTGCTAGAGAGAGTATGCCAGTTTAAACAGGTGGGTTTTGAGGAGGGATTTGAATGATGTGATATTTTCAGACTGCCGGATGTGTGGGGGGAGTGAGTTCCAGAGCCTGGGAGCAGAGCAGCTGAATGCCCTGGCTCCCATGGTGCTGAGGCGTGAGGTGGGGGTAGTCAGAAGTCCGGCTGATGATGAGCGGAGGGAACGGGAGGGGGCGTACTCCTGGAGGAGGTCTGTGAGGTAGGTGGGGGCGAGGTTATGGAGGGCTTTGTAGGTGAGCAGGAGGTTTTTGTAGTCAATCCGGGATTTAACAGGGAGCCAGTGCAGCATTAAGACCTCTCAGATTGATCTTGTGACCCTTTGGAGGGGCCTGAGTCCTGGGTTTGGAACCACTGGACTAAACCGTCTAACTGTATATAGCCTGAAGTATACAGCTGTAGGAATATGATTGGACATTACTAGTCAGCTGATGGCTACACAGCTGATGAATGTGAAGCATGAATGAAACAGCTGAAGCCAATCAGATAATGCAAAGGTGACTTCAGTTCTCTGCTATAAATAAATGACATGGAACTTTCTGTTATGCTGGTATGCACTATTCCCACTAAATCAAAGTCTCTCTAGGTATATGTATATAAGGATTTGTATATAAGTAACTGTATATTGTTTTATTTTATTTCATTTTATTCTATTCTTATTTAATGTAGACATTTGTATATGTTCTGAGTGTATGTAGCGAGAAGGGGCTACAACTTCCAGTATATATTTCACTGTGCAACCCTCTGTTGTTAAAAAGCAGAACTTTTGCACACCTGTAGGTCGACAGGTGCGTGGGCAAAGACCTTAAGTGGACAATATAGAACAAAAAGACTCCCGCACACTGTCCTCTTCAATTGCAGTCAGAGGTATTTAATAGTAACAACGCTTCGCTTCACAGACCTTCATCAGGTTATTTTCTTGTCTGTGCACCGAAACATTGTTATTATTAAATATCTCTGACAGCAACTGAGGAGGACAGCAACCCTGTGTTGTAAAATGACAAATAAATTAACCTTGTAACCTTGTATACTGTAGGTATGAATTGTTTGTCATTTTAAAATGGGGCTAGAGACCAAAAATAGAGCAAAAAGAGATTGACTTTTGGAACTACAATAACCAGGTGGACACAAACATGACTCCAAATGAATGATAATGTTGATCTGTAACTGCTGAATGTGTAAATAAGCAAGTGTGATATGTTGCAATAATATAAAAGCTCTTTTTGTTTCATAGCTGCATTCACCATGTCCACATATATATAGTGACTCACACTGTTCACATTGAAGAGGAATTACACAGCTTGCTTTGTGGGACCACTGACAATTTTGATATAGGATTTTATAGTCCAGCTGCAAGTGGGCTGATCTTTCTTGTTTAAGAAAGACCAACATGTCTCTCTAATAGAAATAGCAAGCGAGTCCTTAATGGAGGACTAATCCCCGCAAACCCCCATCTATTCCCTGGCAGTGCATTATTAATGGGCAGTGTGGAGGCTGGTGAATACAGGGGCCTCTCCTCACTAATGCGTTCATCCCTCATTGTTAGCTGTGTGGTGGGGAGAACACAAACACATGCTGCCTTCTTACAGACTCACATGTACACATGCATGCACACACACACTCCTGCACACAAAGGTGTGCCATCCATGCAGAATATATTCTTTGGGGAAATTATTATATTTTTAGTTGGCATTCAATGTTGAACACAGAATCCTCTACAGATCCTCTGATAAGGTCACAACGGCAAATTGAATGCAACGCGTTGAATCCCACACCCACGCTGTCAATCAGCGTCTCCTAATTGGATCAAAGATTACTTGTGGCAGCTGTATAAAACATCAAACGAGTAATTAAATGAAATAATGAGAAAATAAACCTTAATGTTGCCAAGTGGGAATGCAGGCGAGCTGAGGAACGTGATTTCGCTGTGCTCTCTGAAATTATCTCTCTCCGGCTCGGGCTAATTGCTGGAGGATGTCCTCTTAACTGAGTGTGAAAAGCTGTGTCTAATTACGGCAACATTAATCAGGCATTAGCATGTTATCACAAGGTTAACTTATCAGGAGGGGCCCAGAAGCAGCTGGAGGTGCCATTTACCCATGGTGCACTAGGCCAACTGAGCCACAAGGGGTAGTGCTTGTTCTTCCTATGAACCATTACTCAGCCCCCTTGAAGCCCAGAGCTGAAATCGAAGGCAACCATGTTGGATTGCACTGAGTGAGCATTGTGGTTTCCTCAGTGTGGAATTGTAACGTCCAGAATCAATATCAGCTATTTCCTGCTCATTGTGGGGCTGAAATGAGAACCGTTATCCTCAGGGGATTCAAAATTTTAGGTCATAATTTGTTAACATCTTACTTTGCACACCGAAGGAAAGATCTTTACTATACACTGTATGAGGAATTACATGGACTGAAAGAATCTGCAAAATCAATGTCAAGCAATTGTGTGCTTGGTGGAGCAGTTGAGTCCAATGTAATGAAGACTGACTGGATGGTGATTGCATCCTAAATTACTCCACTAGTCAGATGGGAATACAGATAAAACATCAGCCGTCATTGATTGTTGGGAAATATTAAATGTAAGCATGGATTATTGAATTAGTATTTCCAGCTGAATTGAATACAGCGCTGTGAATTTAAATTGTGTTTCGACCTATTTTTGTAACATCTCACTGTACTAGATGTAATAGCACAGAGGTGCATGTGCAATTTTGAGTCATCGCATGCCAAATGACCTGCATGTGTGCAGATTAAAGGTCATTTCTGGCAGCAGTTTGGTCCTGTGCCCTGACTTCATTACCAGCAGCTCCAGTGTGTAGTCTCATCAGGATTCCAGCTGGGCAGAGGAGCCGTACCTCCAGCAGCTCTGCCAAAGGCGTTCATTTGTCAGAGAGGCATGGAGATCACAGGCCGACAAATCTCCCACGTCTCCCAGACTGTCAAGCTCTTTGCCTGCATATCAAAGACAAAAGAACAGAGCCGGGAAGCAAGAGAGCAGAGCAGCCGTTCTATGTAGAGACGGTCCGCCGTTTAAACCCCCCCGAGCGTGCCCTTTGAAAACGCCTATTAGCCTGGGTGAGAGAGATTACAAGCAAATAAAATTACATTCATTGTGATATTTGATTTCATAATACCCCCGGAATTATAATTACACCGCACTCACACTTTTCATCTAAAAACCATTCGGCGGCAACAAAGAATCAGAGATGGGAATGAGCAGGTTGTGCATCGAGTGAGTGAGTGCACATTATCAGGCCTGTTTCACTAGAAGTAACAATAATGGGAGAAGAATGGAGGCACTAATAAGAATGTAATCAGGTGAGAGAGCGGGATTTAATGATATGGAACACAGGGCTTTATTTTCATCTGTCAGTCTTTCGGTGCAACAACAGGAGAGCATGTTGGGAAGAAAATGCCTTTTTTTAACATTCCTCCCAGAGGCTGCAATAGAAGAGGATTTTATTTTTTTTTACCAAGCAACACATGGGTTATATCCCCCATCAGATCCCATTGCAACCTGTCTGACTGTCAGGGTTGCACCAAAAGCACAACGGTGTATTACGGGGGGAATGTGGGCATATGCTGTCTGGCTTAAACCAACAAGCAGAAGGGAAGAGATAAGAGACATTCTTGGGCGGCACAGAAACGAGGCATGAGAAGAGCCAGCTTGATAGCAGTACTTGTTGTTCTGATGTGCTAAATAGCTGGCCTTCAACACCCCAATCAATTGCTGAGTGAGCCACTGTGTAGCCAAGGGGTTGTGTGTGATAGCCAGATGGCTTAAGTCAATGGAGCTTCGCCTGGTCTCTTGTGTCACAAAGGGACGATCATGAATCTGGCCACGCACACTGGACGAGACACATGAACTATTTTGGGCTGAATGTTTTCCTAGGTTGGGAAGCTCCGATAGATGTTGTTTTTAGAATGTATCGCTGATTAAGGCTCTGTGCTAATCAGCGACAGAATAATGACAATATAGTTGGCCTTGGGAGGCTATCATGCACATTTTTGTTTTGGCTCGCACGACTGGCTTGTCTGATGAGATAAGCATTACTATAGATCTCACCGTGTGTAATGATGCCCACCAACCATTGTGCGGTAGCTACTCCTGCCATTTGACACAGGAAGGCGGGAGGCAGCCAACGCGCCGATGTACGCACACAAGAACGTCTGTGGGACAAGACAAGCATTTTGAACGCGCTCCAAGACCTCCAGAGGCCTGTGTTGACTAATCTGCAAACAATCCGCTCTGCAAGCCCCATTGCAAGTGGAAGAACAAGCCCCTTAAGCTGTGACATTAACGAACACAGCGAGATAAGATGGGGTTTGTTATCTCGGTGCATGGAGCTCCTGCCCAGATAGGAGATAAGAGCCTTTCAAAGCATGTTTGCTGCCAGACAAATTTCCAAAGAAGCACGGGAGGCGGGCAAAGCCAGGCCAGGAATGCTGAGAAGCCCTGTCGAAGCCAGTCTCATGAAGAATATGATCCCTCTGCCCTTTTCCACCTTATTATAGCCGCCTTTGGTATTTTTGTGAGCTAGGGTTATCACTTGTTGATGACAAGAATGCAGTCTAAAACCAGCAGCCATTCTGTGCACAACAGTGTGGACCTTCCTGTGCTGAAAGAAGCAATAAAAATCCAATCTGCATCAAGAGAACGGCCTCACACAAAGGTGCTGAGTGCCTTAATACAGTATCAAACTGAAAAAATAGAATTTCATGAAATAATAACTGCTGATGTTTTGGAACATCATTTTTTGATTGTTTCTTACAATATCTGCATGGTCAGATGCAGTGAACTGCCTTTAACAGTGACTCCCTGTGATGGTGATGCCACTGACTGACATAAATATTATGTTCCAGATAAACATTGTATGAAAATGTATGTCTGTATAGCATTGTTTGTTCGGCGACTCAGATTTAGTATTGGCTTAAAAGATACTTAGTTAGAACTCTTAAGGCCAATATCAAAATGATAACTTTAAAAGTTTGCTATGAAAATTACAAATTAGCTGTAAAATCTTTTGATATAAGCCAAGACTTTTATTAAGTTATAGTCAACTTTTAACATTTGTGTTAGCTATAACTCATGCTTTTTTCTTTTTTTTCTTTTTTAAATTCTTCGCTCACTTTCCCCATTCAGATTTCCTGCTGGTCCAGGGATTGAATCACGGTCACAAGCATGCGTCCCTTGTCCAAGAGCTGTTTCTGTAGTTGACATACTTGAGATGTTAGCATCTGAAGCTATGGGGGCATATCCAGAACATTCTGAATAAAGAGTCCTAATACTAAAAGTAACTACTGCCAACCAAACCCTAGCCTAACCCTATCAGCAAGCTAAAAACATGGCTCAATTAGTCTCTAATTTATTGGATCAAACCAAACAGAAACCACCCCATTACTCATCACAGCTGAATACAGATGCTGTGTTGTTGCTGGTTCAGAGTACTGGTGGTCTTATTCCAACTAATGGTGGTCTTATTCCAACTTGAGCCCTGGCTCTACGGCAACACTGACAGTTTAATATTTAAGCTCTGTGTTTTCAGTGGAGGGCTAGCATGGTTTTTATGTGGAAAGATAGGATGTTTTATTTTTAAATGTGTTATTAATTCATAGGCTGTAAAAACAACCTTTTTTTTGTCAATTTCATAATTTCATATTGGAAAGGAAATCCTCACACACGGACGCCAAGAACTAGGTGTTGCGTCTCTGCCAGCGTCAAACTGAATAAATGCTTATGAATATGCCCACACCACCAGAGGGGATGGACTAAATCGTAATTCTCATTCTGCGGCTTGGAAAAACTTCCGCCTTCCTGGATGCCAAGCGGCTCTGAGGCGATCCCAGTGATGAGCCAAGGAACGCTCTGCTAACTGAGCTCTGGAGAAATACGGTCACGGCAAGATCCATATTCAAATAAACTTCACTCTTGGCCCGTGCACACAAGCCATGTTGTCACCAGCTGGCAGTGCCTCTCACCGCCCCTTCAAATACTGAGCCACTTTTGATTAACGTCTCTACGGCTAATCATGTGCGTTGGCTGTGCCAAATTGGACGAGCCACGTATGGCCTCCATTTGCCTTGAAATCTCTTATTTTTTTAAACTCATTCGAAGCATTTGAGAGTCTCCCTTTACACCACCCACCCCTCCCCTAAGTCTTCTCTTGTCTAGTGCCCATACATAGAACAGAGAGGGTGGTGTGGCGGCACGGTGCCATCCTGTGGGTCCCTGAATGAGAGGACTAGCGCTGCCAGATGCACCCAGCTGCATAAATGTTATTCATTTTTTATGGTTTGTGTACATAATATGGCCAGTGTGGGAGATTGTGAGGTTCCACTAAAGGCTGGAAAAATCCTCAAAATTGAATCAAAGTGGAAAACTTATTTTGGCTGGTGGTGACTGTTCTGGACCTCCTTCTTTTCCATCTCCCTTAATTCTCTTCTGCTCCTCCCTGCTTCACGTCGTGCTCTCTGAGGTGCCTCTGTGAGTGATTTACAGTATATGCTTTCTCCAAGGCTGCATTGGCTGCTCTCCTTGTACAGCCATATTGGTGGCGGAGGGGGTGTGAGACAGCCGGAATATTTGTCATAGGTCCAGAGGTGCAAAGACATTAGACAGCACTTTGTCACCATGGTCTGGAATTCACACCATTTGGCTGTTTCCAAGTCAGCTCCTTAACCGCTGACTGGCCTGGTTTCTGTCAGCTGCCGCTCTGTTGACATTGAGGGCTAAAAAAAGATGGCAACGTGGAAGGATGTATGCTACTCGCCTTTTTAGGTGGTCAAAACAACATGCAGCCCACAAAGAGCGCTGCGACAGGGATCCGCAGCCAAAGCCCTTGACTCGGTGCTCTCTCCCTCAGTTCACAGTTCAGATATAGTTTAGTGGCTTAGAATGGCTCTCGTCAGGGTTTGCTAACCCCCGCAGAGAGATGGGCTTGAACTCCGAGCAGAGCCACCGTCTCCCAAATCACCAGGCCCAGCGGAGGCCCCAGCAATCCAAATGTGATCATGGCAGGGGCCTCCCGTCTCATTACCAATCTCCATTTCAAAACAGCCTTCAAATGGGAACTAATGCATTAGCTCTCGCTGGAGGAAAAGTCTAGGGAGCCACTACATAGCGGCTCAAAAACGCTTTCATACATGTTTTATCAGCGGGGGAAGAGTGAGCAAGAGAGAAAAGGAGCTTGGGCCGAACCATTCATTTGTTGCCCATCTTATTAGCTTGGCACTGTGTTATTAGCTGCCATTGTGCTCTATAAAAGCCCCTTAGGCCTGTTCCACTGTTCGCTGAATCTGGGGTGAGCTCTGTGCCAAGCACTTTTTGGAGGTATTTGAGACCATGAAAATTCAATCCTAAACCCTCAGCATTGAGGTTTCTCACAGATAAATGAAGAGGATTAGCGGAACAATAAAACAATGTCTTACCTCAGATACCACCGTATCCTATTAATTGGGATTATAGTGGAGAAATGTGTAAAAAAAAATCTTGTATCACAGTCGCTTTTCTTGACAAGCTGTTACATGAAGCCCTGTCATAGTAACAATGTTCCATCAAATAGGAAATGGGTTCCAAATTATGAACAAGTAAATATAGAAAATCATAAACAATCCCAGCAACATAAAAGGAAAGAAGAAAAAACAACCTGGAAACATGAAGAATAGCTCTGGAAAATAGCTGACAATTGCAGAAGCTGTAATAACCCACCTTGGGTTGGATATGCTAGGCAATGTGTCAATTGATTCCCATCTGATGATGGACTGTGTGCTGAAATAAATTGACCTTACCAGACGATGAGTGAAATTGATGGAGCTTTTCATCTCCGGAGGGCCGTTCCACACTCAGCCGTAAAATGGATAGAGCACAGGACAGAGTGATTGAGTCGGGGGAAAATGTAAGGTGTGTGTTTTTCTTCTTCCAAAGCTTGCTTGGTAAATAATAGTTACAGGAAAAATCACTATGCTCTAACAAGTACAGGGGTTAAGTACCCGTTGTTGACTAGATGATTAGGACTAAAAGCACACAGCGCTAAAGTGAGGCCGGCCACTGACAGATGCTACCCGTCGGAGGAATATGTGGCTCAATTACCAGGGGCCGAAATTGAAAGTGATAGTGATTTAAGTCTTCCCAATACGCCAGCCCCATTCTGGCAAACAGTCTTTTCAAGGAGCCCTTTTAAAAAACCCTACCGGAGTGTGTGAGACACAGGAGCGCCATTGATTTTCAATAACATCCCCTAATGACCTGGCCACGGTTTGATCCACGCTGTCATTATGGGCTGATGCCATGGGACAGGATTGGTGGGTCTCACGGCACACAGCAGCGAGATGAGTAGTCGGGGCATTATCAGGATGAATTGGCCGTCTCTGGACAGGCGGCGAGCGCTGCCGAGGTCTCGTCAATAACAGGACGGGGCGCCTCAGGGCTCCCTGCGCGGCCCACTCCAGAGCGCCTTCCGGCCTCATTAGAAAAGCAGATGAGTGGTGTGCAGGAGGAGAGGGGGGGCGTATGGGAAAAGAGAGGAGCCTGTCCTCCACCATCCGATAGCCTGCCTCCCAGGCATTGCTCCTCTTAATGAGTCCAGACCGCGGGTCAATATGCGGCCGGGCTGCCAGTCAATACCGGTTACCTGCAACACAAACACTCAAAACCTGCTTTCATACAAAATCAATGTCCTATTAGTCCCTCCCTGTATTGCCCCGGCCCAATCTCATCGATCCCCTCTGAAGAGCTCGGCAGCCCATGTATGACAGATTATGGTCAAATGATCTTATGGCTTAGGCTACTCTGCCGGCCAAGTCTGTTGCCTTTACGATTTCAAAGTGATAGCTTGATATCAGATGAGCAAATACTCTAAATGCTGAAAACTGAGGCATAAGCATTATTGGCAAACCCATCAAGCTCACATCAACATTCCACTCAGTAGCTTTGGCTTACAGACAAATTCAGCACTGGCGACGAGCGCCAGGATGAAAGACGAGCTACAAATGTATGACATTAGGTCCAAACTTTATTCCGTACATTTTAAACCAAGAATGTTCATTTTCATTTTTTTGCACGCCTAAAACTCTACTTGTTTTGTATACAAGAGTCTAAGAAAAACAACTGCACAACACCACAAGGTTGACAGAGAAAGTCCTTTTGCTGCCCACTAAAAAGTGTCCTTCCTTTCTGTCTGGGGCTGGTCCAGTTTTTGACGTGGAAGTCTTTTAATAATTCCATCATTATTTATAAACACGTGTTAATCCAAGTTTCTCTCAGTATCACCGGTATCGTCCGCTCCCTCCGGGTGAAATCTCCATCAGGGTGCTGTGTGCTGCTTTGCATAGATTGCAGATGATCCTTCTAGGCCCCCTTACAACACCCTCCGGTCGTACTGCGCGTCCATTGGCCAGGCTTGTCTGTTGCCATGATATCCAACGGGGAAGTGATTCCCCATGTTTCATTTCATTTTGTTTTTCTAGAAATGGTTAAAAAGACTAATAAATTTACACGGTAATTTTGCAGCGAAGGAATATCAACAAGTTATTTACATCGGTTTTCTTTACAGAGACTGAACAAAGACCTCATAATATATATTTATCTGCATATCTCAAAGGCAAAACAAATGAACAAAACGAGTCGGTAATGTAACATTGTACATTGTCGTCATTGAGGATATCCTGGTACCATGAGGTTAAATTACTGAAGGTTGAAACCAAATCCAGTCTTTACAGTGGGTCATAATGGATATGTCTCACAATCAACTGGGATAAATATTGTAAAAGGCATGACTAATGCACAAAATACATAAAATTCATAGAAATGATATCTATACATGGAACAAGGATAGGAAATGTACAAACTCATTTCAGGACCTCTCTTTTCGCACAAAGCTGAAAAAAGGTATTTGATTAATATATTAATAATTATCAAATATTTAAGTCGGATATAAACATACACATATTTATGTTCTCTTTACCGACATTATTCAACCTCCAGTCCACTAAAAATAAAGTCATGGCATGTGCTTAATCAGCCTTACACACCTTTACTTTGTACAATCATACCCTTTCCCTTAGGGAGTTTTGCTCTTCTCTGGTGAAGAGCAGTGCATTTTGTTCACGAGAAGGTTTCAGATTGGGGGGGTGGGGCTTGTGAGTGCTTCTAGTAAGACTTTGTGCACCTTTCTAAGAAGCTACCGAGCCTCTACCTCTTTGGGGTTGCGAGATGGGGAGTAGTCCCGTGGGTCCTGGGTGGTGAGGGGGGTAGTTCTCCTGGGTGAGGCTGGCCTGGCACTGCCGGCTGGCACGAGGGGCGGGGGCGCACTGAGTGCGGCGGTAGGGGGCGTTCTGTTCAGAGGGCCGTTGTGTCCTGTGGAGGGGCTGAGCCTAGGGTAGGGCATTCCTCCTAGGTGGGGCATAAAAGGGGGCATGTGGGGTAGATGGCCCTCCATGGGGGACTGGTGCAGCTGATGGAGGCGTGCTCTGTCCAGCTCCTCCCTCAGGTGGAGGCGCTCTCGCTCCTCCACCTGCTGTCTCATCCTCTCGTGCTCCCTGCGCACCTCCAACAGGTGCTCGTGGTGAGAGTAGTCGTGAGCCTCCCTCTCGCGGTAGGCTCGTTCCTGCTCGTACACGCTGGGGAAGCGGTGTCCTTGCTCGGCCCGGAGCTGGAAGTCCATGCGCCGCTGCAGGTCCAGGCTGCGGTAGGCCTCTCTAAGTGGGTCCCAAGGGAAGGCCGGGTGGGGCAGGCGTTCTCTTCCTGCCAGAGGGCTAACTCCCATGAAGGGAGCCATGCGTGCCCGGTCCAGCACATTGAGGCTGCCCATCTGGGGCATGGCACTCATGGACAGGGGCAGAGAGTGTGCCATGGGGACGCCGTGCATGCCAGGTCCTGGAATGTCACTGCCACGCGGTGAGGCAAGAGGGTGCTGGTGGGACAAAGGTGGGTGGTGGTGGTGCGGGTTCAAAGGCTGGCTGATTTGAGCGGGGAGAGCTTGGGCTGGCGGTTGTGGGGCGGGCTCAGAACTCACCACCATGACCTCCTGCTCCTCCTTCCGCTCCTCCTTAATCTTCATGTCATTTTTCACCTTGTGGAGGAGCTCTGCAGGCTGGTGCTCTTTCCTCTCGCTGTCCTTGAGCGTAGGCGGGGGCCCGCCTGCCATCTTCAGGCCCTGCTCATTGATCACTGCCTTGGAGTACGGGGAAGGAGAACGTTGAGCGGGTTTGATGGAGTCTTCTGAGGATCTCCTCTCTAGCATCTCCTTGCCAGGCGAGCGGCTCTCCTTCACCTTCACGTCGGCCAGCGTGGAAGACTCTCTCTGGCGCTCCAGCAGCTCCTTCTCCGCCTCGCGGACCCGATCCACGCTGCCGCTGTGATGTCGACCCGAATCGCAGGAGTTCTGGCTGTTTGAGCGAATCAGATTGCTGATCTGGTAGCTGACTGGCGCCGAGGCCGGAGATGAACGGTTTGAGTGGCGATTGCGATCCACAGAATCCCTGTAATGACATAATAAAACAGTTTGTATTTAGTAGTGCAGGTTGTATTTAGGGATGATTTATCTTGATTCAATTTCCACAATAAAACCTGGGTTATAATTCTCTATAAAAATGCACTTGTCTTCCTCTGATAATGTTTACTGCCTTTAAATTTGACAGTAAACCCTGCGTTTTGCTAGAATATCATCCACAGATATTTTTCCAATTATATGTAGACAGAGAGCTTCTCTCAGAGCTGCTTGTTGCCTGTTTGATTTGTGTCCGTTTCCTCGTTGGATCCATGAATTCAATTTATTTCAGTTTCCACGGATACGACTAATGGACTGGAGAATTGTCACACTTTTTTCGTTTGTCTTTGACAGTACATCTTTCTATCTCCAGAGCTGATTTGGGCGATTCAAGTGTTTTGTCCAAACATCATCTAATCATCTTGTATATATGCTAATGCTAGCTGGGAGAGGGATCATTAGTGTGGCCATGTCTTTATAGTTGTGATCATGTTTTTTTTTTTGTACTCGTGGATCATTTTGTTATGTGTATGAAAATATTCATAATTCTGTCCTTTACATTTGTTGTGTGTAGGATGATCAGATTTGTTACCTTCCTGTGGGAATCCCATAATGCTTTGAAACAATACAATAAGGTCAAATGTTAAATTGTGAAGACAGTAAGTTAAATAGAGTTAAATATAATACCCACAAGTTAATTTGCATCTGCCTCAAACTCACCTGTCTTTATCCTTCTCCTCTTTCCCGATGGACGAGTCTCTTTTCTCTCGTTCCCTCTCCCTTTCTCGTTCTCTTTCCCGTTCTCTCTCTCGCTCTCTCTCGTGGCTGTTGGCTGAGCTGCTTCTCTCAGCGTCTGCAGTTTTGGGCCACTGCGGCGGGGTGGGGAAAGATGGCGGGGTGCGTCGGAGTCTGTTCCAGGTGTCGTGGTGGGGGCTGCCAAACGTGGGCAGTCCTCCTGGCCCCTCCTTGGTGCCAAACATGCTGTTGGACCCTGGAGGGAAGGGGGAGACAGGCGTGGGACCCACTGTAAGTTAATTGGGCACAAAACCTTCTTGAGGACACATAAGATGAGAAAGACTCGACAACAAAAGCTGCTTTTGTCTTTGTCTCTGGAGGTTCTCTCACTGAAGCTGTTTGAAAGAGTTAGAGGTTAATGGCTCCCCCCACCAGAGAAAAAAAAAAATCTACTCATTTGCTTTTGGACTAAAGGGCTTCTCCCCCCCTCCCTTTTTTTGCACTGGATGAACAGGGGAGACTCACTTGCCCTCTGGAGTTGAGGGCTGTGAAAAGCCAAGGGAGACCTTAGCATTCCACAGCATGTCTCTTCCAATCACATCCATTTTCACAACAGGGTGACCGATTTGGCACACAAAAATAGGAGGGATGAAGAGAAAGAGAGAAAGGCATAGAGAGAAGGATGCAGGGGGAAAAGAGAAAGCCCTCCATGGTGGTGCAGAAGGGGCTTGTCAAATAATTAATAGATGAATTGCCACCAAACAGCGGACCTGAGAGGGCCTGTTGGCAGCAGCGCAGCCAGATTAAAGCCAGACTGTTGGGGACATGGTTGGTGGGTGAAGTGGAGGCAGGGAGGAGGTTTGCTGTGGTGTGTTGTGCTGCCTTGTTGGGCCTCCCTGGGCTAGGGCTGCTTTGACACAGAAACTAGAGCTAAGTGTCTTGATTTTTTTTTTTTCCTCCCCTCCTGGCTCTCCCTGTGGTCTAACGCTGTCCTGCTCTGTTCTGCTACTGGCCACAGGGGCCAGGATTGAAAGGGGGAGCGGTGGAGGAGGAGAGGGGGCCAGCGCTTACCAAGCGAGGGGTTGCCTAATCCTCCAAAGGCACTGCTTGAAAGGTTGCCGAGGCCGCCATAGGAACTGGAGCGACTGAAAGGATCTGTAAAATGCCAAACAGGGATTAGCAAAAGGGGGGGCTGGCTAGCGGTGCTCACCCCAACACCAACCCGCTCCACTCGGCTTTTCTCTTACAAGCGAGCTGTGGTTTTTATTTTAGCGCTGCCACCCTAGCTCTCTGCCTGGTAATCCTGCAGTAGCCAGGTCGCCTGGATGCTGGATTCACTGCCACTAACTGGGGTGGAGTGTCCCTGACCCTGCTGGGGCTAGTGGAAGAACACTGCACGATGGGGAAATTACTTTAGAGTTGTTGGAGCTGAGCTGAAAATAGACAATAGCGGTAGGACAGGGGAATTAGCAGCTGTAAAAATTAGGCTAGACCGACCCCAATGATTTAATTGGAGAATCTGTGTCTGCTGGGCTCCACTGACGCAGACCAGAGCCTCCGAATTTATAAGAATAAGACAAACATTTACCCTGAGAAAGTGAACAACGCTCATCAACTGATAATTTGCAGTCCCATTTTAATTCAGCAAAAAATCCATCAGGAAATGCAGGACTTATCAACAGATTAGGGTTTAAGGATTTTCAGCTCTGGGGCTTGTTAATATATTAGAAAAGACAACAATGACAAAATCTCCTCTGCCTCACACATGAATTCCCTGGTCAGGAAAATTTTGCTCGCTAAATCTTCCTCCTCAGTGCACCATGCATTCATAAGCACAAAATGGATCGACTCAAGGGCTTATTCCATGAAATCAACTCGCCACTCTGAACCAAAACAGATAGAATGGTGGAAAATAAATGAATGCTTAAAAAAAAAAAATGTAAACGCACAAATAAATCCAACATCATTAACTACCCTCCATTACTCGTATGAATTATGTTGCAAGCATATAGGAAATAGTGTCATATATGCTGTTGCACTGCGTATAGTTTGGGCAAACAAATGAGGGACACTAGGCTAGCTCAGTCTTTTTAATGACCCCAGACAGTTATTTAAAGCTGTTATGAATCATGCTGTCTGACTATATGATGGCTACACTCCCCCATTACCATGAACTTTGAGTTTGCTCAAGAACTGCCACAACCGGCTGGCTACAGTGGCCAACTGGACTCCATATAAACCTGAAAATGAACCTGAGATCAAAATATAGAAATATCTAGGCTTCAAATTACACCCTGGCGGCTTGTAATGTGTTTAAAACAAGAGTGTTAAAGAGAGAGAGAGAGAGACGGAGAGAAAGAGGAGATAAATGTATAAAAAGATTTGAACATGGGGGTTACTTACACTTACCTGCCAAATGGCTAGGAGGCAGGAAGCCGCTAGGGTGGGGGACGTGGCCATACGGAGAGGGAGCGGGGTGGCCCGAGCCTATCAGAGCGGAGAGGATATAACAGTGTTATTATTATCCAATCAGACAGTTATACCTTCTCTAACTAGCCATTCAGAGACAATCACAATTTTAACCTCAGAGATCAGCCAGGACCAAGAACATAAATGCATCACAAACTTGAATATAGATGTGTGCTAGAGCAGTGGTTTCCAAACTATTTTCCTTGAAGCCCGCCCTACTTGTATCTAAGAAAAGGTGAGCCCCCCCCCCCCGATGTCATCACCCTAAAAAAAAACACAAATCCTCCAACAAAATCCTCAATTTGAATAAGGTGATTTAGTGTATTGAATGATTAAGTCTTTTTTTTTTTATTAAATCAACTTTCTTTAATGAATATAACTCATCAGTTTCATCAACATAAATAAAGTGTTGACGTCTTGACGGATTCGTTAAGTGAATACAGATCATAATATGATCTTTTTTTTTGGAACAACGTATTATCTGTTATTGTGGTTAAATAAATGTAATTCATGGTGTTGTTAGATTGCTTAATACAGGTGCGTGCCTCCCTTTGCTGCGTGTCAAGCGGGAGAGCAAATAGGTTTTTGACGGCAGTGAAAATGTTGTTTTTGAAAGGCTAAACACCAACAAATATGGATTGAAGCATATTTTGTTAGATTTTTTATTACTTAGTAGCAAAAAAATGTGTTATTATGATTTTAGTTATACATGAGCAAATCTAATTTTGACTACCTCAGAGCAGGGACCTCAGGTTAGGAACCACTGCGCTAGAGGAATTTAGAAATGGCTGACTGATGCCCTGGAGCAAATTAACCATTGGTATTTTGCATTTATTGCAGCTGTTGCATGTTTGTGTGTGAGTCTATAGTTGCTTATTGAGGTCAGTTCCTGACTGTGCAACAAGCTGGCCTCTCTCACAAAACACTGCTTCCATCACCCATATTCCATGAATTGTTAATGAAAGAACCAATTACAGCAGTGCCTCTGACACACCACTGCATAATTACCAGTCAAAGGCCGTTCGCCTCTCTGTTGCCCTCCAACGCAGGGCAAATCAGTCAATTACCTAACCGAGAGTCATCCATATTCATGGCCATATCTGACTCCCTTTACTGACAAAACATTTGCTACAAAGGCACCGTAATTAAGTGAACATTACATGAGAGGAGAGGAAATAAACGATGCTTTTTCATTACAGTGGTGAAGGAACAATTTCGACATGCAGCTATGAATGCTCATTTGCATAAAGACACTGGAAGGCATTGAGAATGGGCTAATTTGAGAGCTTTTGAATAATTTGTCTCGGAAGGTGCAGTTCATCGCCCTGCATTTGGCGCTAGGAGACCCGACTGACCTGAGGAAGAGAAGAGGGGTCGTGCCAGGTCATGAGTGTACTGGAACCCTGGGAAGACTCCTGGAGCTGGGGGTCGACTGAACAGGTCCAGCTTCCCATTCATGTCTAGTTTGTGAGGATCCAGCTGCATTTGCTACAGTGGAGAGATGCAGAGAAAAGGAGAGGGAGACAGACAAAAGAAAATTAGGTCGGTCGACAACAGTACCAAACATTTCCAACGACAGAGTGAGAGGGAATTATCCTCGGGCTACACTGGGTGAGAGATCAGAGGAAGACAGATACATCAACAATGGCTCCATGTCTCCAATTCTGGCCAACTGTGTTACAACAAATATATGTAAGCTGATTAGGGACACTAAATCCATGGTAACGGGGGTTCAGAGCCCAAGAAGGACTGACACCACTGGGCCAGCGGCATTAGCAGAGGATCTCCATGGCAAGGCCACACCATCCTCTGTCAGTGAGAGGAATACTTCTACACAAGCAGTTTTTGCCTGTGTTCAAATCGTCAATACAACTATTACTTCAACTACTAATTCTGTCACTGAGTGCTATAAATGTGATCTTTCTCTTTAGGTGGAGTGAGCCATGCACAGAGCCTTTACGTCTGCTAAGAAGTGTAACCTTCTGACTGTATTTTTGCGTTAAAATCTTAGAGAAAAGAGGAGACACCATTTTGTGTTATTAACTTTAACAGCATTCTGCTCTGTGTTATCTGCCTTTTTCCCACCCAGATGGTCTGTCTGAATCCAGTAACAAGATTATTTTACAGGTTAAGATCTATGACATGATCAGCCCTACTTATTACATTAGCAATAGACTGTATCTGCTTTTACATGACAGCAAAAAGATTCCTGAAAGACATCATTATCCATCTCACGCACCTTCATTTTCTGCTGGTGGTGGTAGATCTGCCATGCGATCTGGACATGCACTGCGCACCACTTGCCAGGTTTCTAAAAATTTAGAAAGAAACTGAGGTTAGCCTGTTGGCTTTGAAATAGGGAGCTAAAAATGGATTCTGGCATTGAGATTTTCTGGCCAAACTACAAAGTGGGAACTCGTCAGAATTTTCAACCAGGCAACGGATTAAGAAAATCTAACCCTGACTTTAGCCCAATAGAGACCTCAAAGCTATCCTTAGATGCAGCCAAAACCCCTGAATTTCCTTGATCAGGAGTTGTTGAAGAATTTGCAGTTTTAGACTTTGTGGCCTGGCCAGAGAGATGAAGCATTTAACAACAGATGGAGATGGACAAGGCAACCACTTACCCTAACAGATGTCCTGAACGGATCTGTTATCTGTATGGATAAACGGACAATCGTTATCTTCAACAACAAAAGATAAATAGCCAAAATGTGCAGTTCTGCAGCGTTGGGATTCCATTCACTCACTCAGGCACCTCATATGAATGCGTCATAGAGATGCGCAAGGAGAAATGCCTCGTCTCAAAAAAGATGTTAATGCCAATACATGCATTCACATCTCTCTGAGACACATACTGTACGTATGGCACGTGTGTGGCTTTCACCAGAAGACACAGAGGAAGAGCAGAGCGGTTCGGGATGCTATCGGCCTGGATGCTTACCCGTGGATCCTTCTGTAGGAGTGTGTGAGGTACTCCACCAGGACGTCCCGCAACGTCGATGGAATTAGATGCCTGACAGAGAGAGAGAGAGACAAAGAAAAAGAGATTCACGGTGATCAACCAGATCTACGGTAGTTAAACAGCTTATTGGTAACATTTTTAGATAGAAGAATATTGAAAAAATGAATAAATACATATACAGAGACTTTAGAAAGGTGCTGAATAAAAGTATGGCTTTTCCTGAAAAAAAATTGATTATGATTATGAATTAATCATTTAAAAAAATGTTGGCGGGTCCAAAATTAACGTTTTGTTTATATTGGTGAAAGATATCTGACGTTTAGTTCCTGCTTCTAACAAGGCTTGTGAGCCAATAGTAAAACGAGGTTGGTATCACGTGGTATCGCTGGGTCGTCAGTTAGTGTGGAAAAAACGAATTAATGGCCGAGATTGCCGGTAAGTGCCGGTAAGTACTTGTTGTGAAGTAAATGCGATGGAACGAGGGAGGGAGAATGCGACATCTGGATGGCTGAATGTTATCAATATTATCAATAGTTCCTTTAAAAGATTTATAAATCAGAGAAAGAGAACGTCTGAACTACTGTATACTATGGCATGCACAACACTTGCATATATGTATTCTGACCTCCTGTAATGATTCTTAAAATGGGATCTAAAAAGTAGTGCTTAAAGGTGCTAAATGCGAGCTTGGGAGCATTTATATTGCTTCCGTACGGCTCTCAACATGGCGACAGCTGAGCCGGCGGCTTGTAGCGAACGTTGCTACCAGCGCTAACAGTGAAAACAACTAACCGTTAACCTCAGCTGTAATCGCCGTGTGAGAGCAGTGCAGAGTGGCGGCCATGAGCTAGCCAGTGGGACAAGCTCACATGCACTAACATGCACTATAAGCACACACGGCCTGCCCGGCTACGTCAACAAAGCACAGAGAAGCTCAGACTACAACACACACAGAGGGAGAGTGACTTCATTCTCTGCTCAGGTAGACATTACTCCTCTATATCTTTATATAGCAAATAGTTGTTTGCTGCTATATCCAATCCAGATATACAGTAACTCAAGGTTTTAAACCCACTAGAGGGTCCTCGAGCTAGTGCTAATAGCATCCCTCTAACCTTGCACTCTCCTTCAGCAGCACTATAGCTCGCTAATCCTCAACGACTGCTCCTGTATGGCTGACGTCAGTAGATAAAACCGCGATGATGCTGCAGGCGCTGAGCCATGCCAGAGTAACACATCTCTGATCTCTCCCATCTCCTCTGTAAGTCATTGGAGCGCAAGTGGCTAGATCAGCCTTATTAATCCATCCCTACATCAGGGATAGGAAGATCCTGCAGGGTGACCCGGGTCACCAGCACTCACAAACAAACACACATCCCTCCCCCTCACCCCCAAGCTCCTCTCCAAGAATACTTAGCAGGGGCTTTGGACACATAAGACTGTTCCTTGAACCATCTGGAGGGGCCTTCGACAAAAGGGCCCCTCCATGACAGAGCCCCCCTGGGAATAGGGCCAGCGGATTTAGGCCAGCTTTGATTGGTGGCTTACACCGGGTCACAGCCACTGGGCATCTGCCAGACAGACTCCCACCCTCCCACCGCTTCCCGTCCCTCGCATCCCCACCGCCCCGGCATCTTCTTTCCTCTGCTCTCCCAAACATCACAGACATCGCTCACAGCTCGGGCCAACACGTGGCTCTGACCCTGGTTCAGGTCCAGTCAAGTCTGACAGAGTATTATAGATGGATTTATGGATTTGAATGGGATGGGGTGAGGTTTATTAGAATCCTGTTTCACATCTTCGGTGTACAGAGCTCTGCTGCTTTTCTCACCCAAGACAGACAGTCTAGACTTTCTTTTACTTTTATGGATATACCCATCAAGGACATTTCTTTTATGACAAACATATAGTGTATTCACAACCAAAAACTACAGCACCGTGTCTGTGGTTAATAAATTAGTTGCTTTAGTGATGGTGAGTGTGTAGCCATTTTGACCCATGCAAACTCTTGGTACATTAAATTGTTTTTTACACTGACAACAGGTGACTCTACTTGAGTGCATGTTATTCTATGAAGAAAAAAAAAGTAAAAGCATGTAAAAACAAAAAAAGCATCATCATTTTAAATTTTTGGGTGAGTGATACAAGCTTGTGTGATTTCTTTTAAGCCCGTGCTTCGTTAAATTCTCTGTCTGTCTGCAGAAGGTGGGGATGTGGGGCTGACCTTGGGCTGGAAGGCTCCTTGCAGCGAGCTGAAGGGTCCTGAGTGCGGGAGCAGCGGGGGCATGCCTGGCATGGTGGGGGGATAGGAGGGGAAGAACTGGGGAGAAAAGAGGAGGATGGGAGATACAAAAAGACACAAAACTAAATCATACAGAGATACGTACAGTATAGGACTCAAAGCATATGCACACACAGAAACACAGCCACAAGAAATGCTCTCACGGCAACATTCAAATATGTCAAATATTTGATTTGCCAAAATGCAAATAGCAAATTTAAATTAGAATGACGGAAAGAAACTCACGTTTGAATGTCTGATGAAGGGATTGTCCAGTTTGGGGGTGTATTTGTCGAACTGGAAGAAGAAATAACAGAGAATTAGGACACAAAATGATCTACAGTACCAACATCCTTCATGTAAAACCTTCTTTTATAATAGCGTCTCATGATTTTTACATCACGACAACAAAACACATGATCGACATCTGTAACCGGTAATAAGCAGGGTTTTGATCCAGAATAATAAGCCCAGGAGTAAAGCAGCTGGCTTCCACTGGTCATGGGTTTACTTAAACTGCATGGTCAGATAGGCAGTTAAATTACTAACAATACGACCGCTTTAGCAGGCTGCCAAGATGAAGACAGCCTGCATGATTTTCCAATTGAGCATACAGAGGTTGGGCGTGGAGGCCCGGCTCAGAGAATCAGACCATTTTAAAACCAGACCAGTTGTTTCTATTCACTGGAAAATTTGTAGAAATGTGAATCTAATTGCTTTTGACTGCTATGGTTTCTTTCTTTTTTCTTTTTTACATGGTATAGATGGCAGGGGAGTATATGGAGACATACAGCTTGTTTTGGGTGTTAGAAAACCAGACTTCAAAATCAAAATTTCGTTAAAAAAAAAGACTGGCCAATTCTCTGTGCATTAAATCATGGAAAGAATATATAAAGCCTGGTGTGTGTCTTTCTTTTATGATTGAATTTGCAACGGTTAGGAGCTAATTCAGGACAGATCAGCTTGAAACTGATACAGCCATGGCACGCAGAATTGATGTGAGGAAACCTTTTCTGTGGCAGAGCTTATGCCTAACAGAATAATCTCAATTGGAATTTGCCGTATAAAAACTATGTTGTTATATGAAAAAAAAATTTCTGATCATGTCCTGAACACATGGGAAACTAGTCAGTAAGCTGAGAAGGAGCGGAGGGAGGGAGAGAACGGAGAATGTTGCCCCGTGTATGAATGGGGACTTTGTACGTCTGTTCGCAAGCCAATACTGGCTCTCTATTTTGAAACAGGCTAATTACAAGTGACAGTAACTTATTCCTATTCTGCAAATACACAAACCATTTGCAGGTACTTTTTGCGAGTGTTTTCACAAAGCTCTCTTGGCAGGCGCAGACGTTTTTGGGTTTACATAAAACAGGAAAATGAGCGGGTATGAATCAGTGTTTCTGTGTGCGCGTGTGCAGCGTCTCGGGTGGTGTAAGGTTGGCTAAGCGGCTGGTGGAGACACAAGGTTTGGGTCAGGGGCCCTCCGGCGAAGCGGGGCCATCCACATCTGCACACAAAATGGCTGCAGCGGCGGCGACGGTGTCGGCGGCCCTGTTTGTGGGCGATAATGGGCCCAAATCAAAGACAGACAGCCCACTGAGAGGAAACGCCGAGCCAGCTTCCGAGCTCATTAAACAGCTCCTCTGCATTTCTGAAGGCGCGGCCTGTTTAATGTCTGACACCGTTAGAGGGATTTTGGCCGCTTTACGGCCTAGTAAAAAAAAAAAAAAAAGCTTGCCCTTGTAATTTATGGTGCCTGTCACAGTTTTATAGTAAACAGCTTTGGCTAATTAAAGTTTAATATTTCATCTTATAACAATTAAGGATATTCCTTGTCCAAAGACATGGCAGGGGCGAGGGGGCGGGGTAGGAGAGACGCCCAGTGCTGCCATGTGGCAAGCCAGCTGCTTGAGGGCGTTAAACAATAAACAAAAATAGAGGCTTCATAATTTCATTAATTACAGCCATTAGCCAAGGACTGTTACATAGTTGAAATGACATGGGGCGTCTAGAGAGCAGGAGGAAATAAAAGAGAGCGAGAGAGAAGGAGAGAGAGAGAGAGAGAGAGAGAGAGAGAGAGAGAGAGAGAGTGAGAGAGAGAGAGAGAGGCCATACTTGGTTCGCCTTTTCATGACAATACAGTAAAAAACAACCACAACATCATCATTACTCCCGCCTCTCTAAGCAAACACCAAAGAGAAGAAAAACAGCGTTATTACTGAGGGGAGGAATGGAGGGGAAAAGGCATAAGTTAAGTAACAACACAGTTTCAATTAAAAGGAAAAAAAAAGACATTAATGGCAGTCTCAAATCCCATCTTAACAACACAACAAGAGACGGAGGGGGTATGTGCATCATGCGCTACATAATGCCAGCATTAGCGAGATGAGGAAAATCACCCCTTTCATCTTCAAAGAGACGTCTGCGTGTTGTATATAATTCCTACCATGTCAGGAATGAACAGCAGACCAGATAACGGCGTGCGCGTTGGCTGAAGAACCGTCTAAACGGTCTCTATACTTATCTGAGACTGTGCCATAAATACCAGAGCTTTGATTTCTAATGAACAGGATGGGGGTAATCTTGCAGCGGGGCCTTAATGGGACCACAGGCTCTTAATCAGAGGTCACGGCATGATGGATTAGATCTATTAGACTAATGCCAAAAAGCTACAAATGGAGGCTCCGTCTGAATCGACTGTCAGAGATCGCTGTGCATTTAAAATGATGGATGAATAGTCATAACCTTTTTTCCTCTGTACTAATCTGCCAGTGTTTGAACCCCCACCCGCCCCCCCCCCCCCCAGCCCAGACTTGATGGCAGTCAAAGCACGGAAGCAATTACAAACATTATCAAAACAGTTTTGCAGTGATGTCATCCCCCCTTCATCCGCAATGAGGTCATTTGACCGACTGCTTTGAATTTGTCAAAGTTGTGCGCGCACACACAAACACGTGGCAAGGAACTTTCACACAAATGTACAAGTCTACAGGAATGCATTCACACACACACACACAGATCAGTTTGACGGCGCCTTTGTTGCTCCTTGTGTACAGGCAAATGAAAACATTCAAAACCATTTAAAACACATCCATATGCAAACAATTGACAAAGCCTGCCTTCAGGCAATTCCTCTGTTTTCATCCTCGGCAAACACTGAACAGTGAAATCTATGTCAAAGTTTAAATGAAGGTGAATAATTTAACGTTGGCCTGTCTGACAAACATGCCATGAGTCAGAAAATGGCCTTTATAGAAAGTGATGCATAGTGTGAATGTACAGTTTTATATTCCACTATGGATGAAGAAGTTGCAACGTATTTATATGCCTGGTCGGGTTTGACCAACCTGAGCAGCAACTAGCACGTATGTGGACGGACTAGAAGATGTGCTAGTATGTGTGAGCGTGTGTGTAAAGGGAGGTGGCAGCCAGTGGGCCACATCTGCCCAGCATTTGTCCTTATTAGAGTGGAACAGATGTGATGCTCCCAGCTACTCATCAGCCCTCAGACTTTAGCAGTATGCAGAAATCAAAGAGCAAAATTCAAATGAAATCAGTATCATATTTTTGGAAGGGAGGGGTTCCTACAGCTACGGGACATATTTGGTAAATTTTTGGGGTAAAGAGAAAAAGGGAAGAATCGATTGAAGAGGAGCTCGGGAGGGGTGACAGGTAGGTGGGTGGGTGGGAAGTTACGGGAGCTTTTTATTTATTTATTTATTTATTTTACTTATCCTCACATTTCTGGCTTGGGTACGCACCATGGGGGGTGCGGTGGGCGGGGTGAGGATGGCGGCCGGGGGCAGACTGGCGGGGAAGGGCGTGAAGGTGTGCTGGTGGGTGTGTTGGTGCTGGTGCATGTGCTGGTGTTGGTGAAACTCGGCCCTCAGGAGCGAAACGGGGGCCAGCGGCGAGGCGGACGGCCCCCGGCCCCGCTCTGAACTCTGAACCAGGAAGCGGTTGTTCAGCTCTTGCCTCAGGAGGTCATGCTCTGTAAGAAAGGAGAGCGAGGAAAACCAAAAAAAAAAAAAAGCCAAACAAATAAACAAAAAAAAAAGGGGTGGGGAGAGGGAAGGGGGGGACACAAGAAAAAAAAGGCACGGGCGCCCAGTCAGTCTTCACAACAAGGGTAGAAGAGAAGAGAAAATAGTCACCTGGCATTCTCTGTTTCTCCAGCTCATGCTGTGAGGGTTTTCTACGTGGGGACTCATTGGTGGTGGTAAGAGAGTTGCCTGTGACAATGTGCCAATCAGAATCCCCGAATGAGGCTGGCAATACATGATTGGTTGGTTGAATGATATCAACAGGCTGGTATCTAAAGACAAGAAAGAACCAAGAGTCATCCCAGCAGAAAACACACACACTCTTGCCCTCTATTAGAAAGTTAATGCACAACTGGCATATTTATTACATATTTTGGAGACACCCATCATCACTGGAGACATTTGTTTCTTTCTATTGCAGCATGAAATAGCTTGTTTTGGTGAAATCGTTGAACATATTACAAATCGTTCCAAATCACATATTGTTGGCAAGAGAAAACATAATTGTGGTTGTTGAGGTTGCATCAGATTACTGACTGAGTGCACCATTTTTCAACATGTGATTGTTAAAGTGCTGCTTTCAGTTCTCTGAAGATGTGTCCAGCTGTGATGATTGTCCAGTTGCTAGCTGACATTTTCCAGTGTAGCATCCAAGCTGTCCTACGGTGACCTCATCACCCTTTTTCAAATTACTATGCTACTATAAAGACAGTCCATCTTAAACATTGAAGTATGATGTTCTCCACCAGCGAAAATGAGACCGAACATTAAAGCATGTGACTTGTAGGAGAGGCCGCCTACTGTCGCTTTTTATTATTATTATCTCCGCCTGGACATAATGAGATCGGTTGAGTGTGTGCATCTCTGTGTCTGTCCATGGCTAATCTCGCATAGTGCTGCACCAAACTGCATAATATTTTGGCCGCTCATTTGTCTTCTAAATGAACGACTAAGTATGATTTTACCAGCTGACTGTTCACACTGAAGTATACTCAAGCAATGGCCAGGCAGGTCTCAAGGCATCCCGCCAGCGACTCCGTCACATCTCAGGATAGGGTCGCAGCAAATTTCCAAACAGGCGTTATTTGGATAAACTGACCAAATATTGGGAATCTCAACGGTTACTTTCTCACATGATAACAAATTAAAACTTAATTAAGAGACACATTAACAGCTTTTATCCTGGCTCAAAATCTCACAAGACTGACAGCCGGTCTCAAGGCACCCAGACTCAATGCATTGTGGGGCAGTTGAGTAAGTACAGTAAGCTGTGCAGTAAGCTCACGTGCAATGTGAACGCACTACATATTCAATTTTACGTCCTACTTAGTGAAGAATGAATAGTATATTGGTATGCAATTTTGAACACAGCCACAGTGGGGGAAAACAGTTTGCTCTCTTTTATTGTTATGGACAGTGTGTTTGGCTATCAGCTAACAGCTAACAGAACTACACACACTGTTGAGTGCATCGGCGCTGCTAACAGAGATCGTAGAGACACAATGGAGGAAAAGAGTGTGCTTTGTAGACTTGAAGACGGTTACGCCTATGGGACGGAGCTGAGACGCACACCTGCACAGAGCTGATGCAGACATCCGCATAGATTACAATCTCAATCTCATGTGCTACATACGGTGCTTTTAAGAATCAAAATGATAATTTATTATTCACTATGCATAGGCAATTTGAAAACCGACTCTCGAAACTGATTTTATAAAACGGTGTTCTGGAAAGCATTCTTCACAAGACAAAGATGGATATACTGTACTGTGCAGTATCAGAGGATAAATAAGTAAAGAAATGTAATGAATGGGCACTTACCAGTACAGCAAATCATATATGAACACTTGACTAGTTTCAACACCATATAACACATATTTTGTGATCAACTAATTATTACAGGTTGAAGACTAGTTCTGGCATTCTATGCATAAATATAATTTTTTTTTCTTAGAACGGTAAATGTAACTTGAATACAGTAAAGCTGTGCAGCTAAGTCTAGTACAACTGAATATAAAACACAGCCTGGAATATAAAATGGACATGGTTACTATAGAAACTGTATGTGCATACTATTACATGAGTATTCAAAGATGCAGCTAAATGTGTTATGAAAACGTTTTAGATCTTTACAAAAATCTGACATTTCTTTAATAAATGTGTTTTGTTATTTTGTTAAAAAATGTGTTAAATAATTCAATCAAAAAGGACACTGAGTGTTGGTCCTTCTAAAGCTACCATGTATCCTAGGAGTTTGTGTCTGCACTGAAGCTACCATGTGAGGTGCGCGGCTTTACCTGGGTAGGGGGTGCCGGCGGGGTGCCCGGGCACCACTAAACTGTTGGTCGGTAAGGTCGGTGGTGGCGGCAGTGTGGCTGGGGTTGCAAACATGGCCGGATGGCGATGGGCCGGGCTCCGTAGGGAGGAATAGTGCGAGGTAGAGAGATTTGCTATGGACAGAGGCAAGGCGGGGGCGGAGGACGGGAGCCCGGTATGGTGGTGGTGAGGGGATGGGGGCAAGTGCTGTTTGGGAAGACCCAATGGACTGCTGCTGTGGCTGAAGATTTAATGGGAGACAATGGAAAAAAATACAATTCTCATTAAAAGAATGACAGTTTAATAATGCAAATGAACACATATTTTATTCACTTACACAGAGTTCAGTCAGAACGCAGCGGTATGATACATTCAGGGAAAGTACTACTACCTTGTGCAGCTGTAATATCTTTGTGTACATCTGCTGTATATTATGTGTTAACTTGCTTTGTTTCTAGCTCAGCTGTACTGAGAATAGGTTTGACACTTTGCTTTGACAACATAAGAGGGATTTTCCAATAAAACTTTTGACATTGAAATAATAAGGTGAGGGCAGACACTGAGAAGATGAGGTGAAATGGGGAATAGTTGTGCTGTAGGTTCCTCATATAGTGTTGCTCAATGAAAAACAGTAAATCTGACGGCTGGTTATTGCAAGTTTGCAAGTGGCGGAAAATCAATATCCGCATGAAAACAGTCAATATTGTGTAGAACTATACAGTATCTTGTCGCATCGGACAAGACACTGTACATTATATGTATCCATTATACTAAATTTGGAAATTGCTGCAGTTTATGTTATTGCTGTCTTCACTAGATTGGCAGGAACACATTAAAAGAAAGTGGTAGTGTCTGCGATGTAACATCCTGATTAGGTACAAAAGGTGGAACAGTGAAAGTGAACACAGCTCCCTGGATACACAAGTTCTGCTCCCTTACTGAGATTTCTTTCACGGACATATCCCAGCTGACCAACTGAGGTTGAAATGCTGCTGAATATGCCACTAACACAGCATCAGTGTGTTACAGTTATAGCATGAGGACACTCAGTAGTGTGTAGGGATGAGTACAGAAACCTGGTATAAAAAGGGCACCGATGCTAAGTTATTAAAGACCGAACTATTGATAAGCTCTGATGTTATTGGTTCTTTTATCTGTACTTTTTAATGTTTTGGTAATTTTGGGTTGGGTCTGAGCTCCTCCAACCACACACACACACACACACGCACACGGAGCGATGTCAGCAAATAGCTGAGCAGAGAGGCGGCGGTGGAGACAGAGAAGTAAACCAGGTGAAGTGAAGATAACTACGACAACTACGCTCGTTACTGTAAGTGCAATAAAACATTTGCGAGTAAAAAGGCAATACTTTATCGATACACCTGTTCAACCATCATAAACATGATGTAAACGTGTAGAAAAACAATATTTCAATCAGCTCTGTCCGCAGTCTCTCATCCACCGCCGCTATGTTTACACAAGCGCAGCGCGTTAGCTCGGCAAATAGCGAATTGTTACAAACAAGTTAAAACAAAAGTGGTCTCTATGTAGTCTAACTGTATATCTTAGTTTGCCACGCATCTTAAAATTCATGTAAACTAACTTATCTGCTGGCTGAAACAAAGCAGCCCCTCCTCCCTCAACCAGCTGTAGTGGTACCTGCAGGCAGTGATTCGCATCATCAGAGGGAGGACAGAGGACAGGAGGAATGACTGATACTGACTGATGTCTGTGTTCTTCAGTCTTTATCAGCTTCACTCAGGAATATGATTTATTTTATTGACATTCTACATTAGTTTCCAGTAAGATATTATTGATTTTGCTCTGCTCTAGAAACATTTAAGTTATATTTAAAATACAAATAAATTCTAATCCTGTTCTGAATTTATTCTTTTTTAAAATAATATATTAAAAAAGCAATAATTTAGTAATGAAAAAGAACCAATGAGACTATCGTTAAAGAACCGAACTGATAAAGAGTATCGAAAAGAGTAGTAGTATCAATAAAATCCTAACGATGGCCGTCCCTAGTAGTATGTGTTTTTTTGTTTGCTGGTTTTCATTTTAAATTAAGCACAATTAAGCCTCCCATCTTGCACGTCCCTGCACCTTTAGCCACACGTGTCCATGTACCGACGTACCTGATGTCGTGGAGGCTGTTGTACTGCAGCGGGTGATGCACCTGGTGGCTGAATCCTGGCCGTGCGTGGTGCTGTGGGGGCGGAAAAATACGGGGCTCCTGGTGCAAGTGCGGGTGAGGAGGGTGGGGCTGGGTGTGAGGGTGGGGGTGGGGGTGGGTGTGGGTGTGGGTGTGAGGGTGGGGGTGGGGGTGAGGGTGAGGGTGGGGGTGGGGTTGCGCCCTCAGCAGGGGAGGGGTAGGGATAGGGGGCGGAGCGTGCTGCTCCCTCTTGACACTGAGAGGAGGCGGGCTGGGGAGGCGCGACCTAGGGGACTCTGGGGGGGCCGCCGCTGCAGCGGGGGCGGGGGAGCCCGTGGGCGCCGAAGCTGGCGTGGGGCTGGGCACAGGAGGTGTGAAGGGCACCTCACTGTTACTCTGCTCCTGGCTGCGCTGGAGCCCCGATACTTTGGCTGAGCTACAAGTCTTGGACTCGGGGATCTCATTCGTTGGCACACCTGAAAAGACAAGAAACGGCAAAATGTAAGAAGAACATTTGCAAACTGTTATCTGAAAAAGTTCATCGGATGGTGTAAATGATGTATGTCAGGTGTCAAGCCATTTCCTGTTTTGATTCAAAAACCTCAGATGCCTAGATCAGATAATAGATAGCTGTTTGCTACTGTGTGTGTTCAGAGGACATACATGATGAATGATGAGTAAAACGTAGCTCTCTTTCCTCCTATATAATGCCGTCTCAACGTCTTCTGCCCAAGGTTCCTCTTGTTTCCCTCTCCCTAGGTTCCATTAAGTGTTTAATCAGGTCATTTTCATGCTTGACTATAATCAGATGATCCAATTTCTTCCCGCGATCCAGTCAGTATGAATAAATCACAGCTAATTAAAGTTAAATGTCGGCCCCTATTCAGGGCTTTGCTGAGCACACAATCTGGCATGAAATAATTATGTTTCAATTGTGCTGTGAGGAGAGATCGTGGCCCTTTATCTTGGCCCCTCTGCCACTGCGCCTCTCTACCCCCCCACCCCCCCTCCTGATCTTTCAGGGGGATTTGGGAAACCACAGTAAAGCACTCTGAACTCGACCACTTTGTCTTTGCCATTCATCAGGGGTCTTTTTAGACAGACAAGAAGCTTTTATAATCAGCATTCCACTGAACAACGACTTTTCATACTTAGGCTGCTGCAATTTAATGACTGTAATTACAGGCTATTGTGGCAGGAAAATGAAAGTGGCAGAAAATGCAGCATCTCGACACCTTTCACATGCAAAGAATCTCAAAGCACTTATGAATCTTAATGAAAAAGAAAATGCATTTGGCGATCTTCCACTTTCTCTCGGAGTTAAAAGAAATGCAAAATGGTCCACAAAGACATTGAGTTTGAGGAGACGGTAACTACAACTACAATAGCTGAAACACTACTATAGCTCCTGAACTCATCAAAGCCGCTAGTGGTGGAATTCGTTTTAAGCACAGAAACATCACATGCACGGAAAATCAGAGGAAGAGAAGTGTTCACACACGGAAGATGGAGACAGAGGAAGAGAGGAGGCAGCCTGGTGGAGACGAGGCTCTCTAAGCAGCTCTAATCTACAGCTAAGATGCAGCAGTACTTCAGTCAGGAGGCTTACTAGTGCCTCAATTAAAAAAGCTCCACGGGCACTCTCGACGGCAACAAAAAATGAGAAGAGCCGGGAGCTGCTGTCAAGCCAGTGAGAACTCGACATGCAGCCCACTAATGGAATATCCAGTCCCTATTAACAGCCTGCTTAATCTTTCAAGGATCCTAACACCCATAAAAAGACCAATAAAAAGGCAGGGCAGAGCTTTTATTTTTTTATTTGTTGAGCACCCCCCTCCCTCACTCCTTGCTTTTTATGGGAGAACTGGGGCTGGCTAAGGTGCCACGATTTTCAAATGAATTCCGGGGTCCAGGTGTATATAGACCTCCAGATTTATAGGGGTCTGGGATTTGGATTAAACTGTCATCCTCTCTTCCCTGCGAGCGAGAGAGAAAGAGGAAGACGGAAGGCAAAGACGGAGAGACAGGCACAGACAGACGAACAGGCGATGAAGCAAATATCCACAGTCGAAATGTCGCCGTTGGGTGATGTTGCCGTGGCAACCTGTTCTCCCAGACACAATGCGAGGCGAGTGATACTGAAGGAAGTCTCACTACGACCACTAGGAGATAGAGAGGGGTTTCTAATACTAATGCTGGGAAGCCAGGGCCACAGCGAGCGCCGGGTTATCTTAATGATGATTCTAATGGGCTCTAATGGAGGCAGGGAGGTATCAGCCCAGACCGACCCATCCCTCATTAAAATCCCTCTGCGAGCTAAGACACACACACACACACGCACAAATGCACAACTGAAGACACAAAATAAAGTTTTCAGTGTGTGCATACTACACACACACAAACACTAGAGCCCCAACGTCTTCTATTCAGTGAAGAGCAGCACAAAGCCAGAAAATCAGACCATATTCATCGGAGATATCATTTTAATTGCTTCTTTGCTTCAGAACCGATGGCAACACTCCAGGATGCATTCCTGTTATATAAGTTTATTGTGTGATAGTCCTTTAAACGAGATGGGTCTGATTGCAGTGTGAACCAATCATTACTTTGATTGGTTTGTATGTTACAGCAACGCCCACTTTTTCTTCTTCTCTACTTTCTCAATGCACAGCTGGTTCTGGCTGTTATTAGCCGTTAGCCTACCGTACGTACTTCTCCGTGAAGACACAAAAAATGGCAGCAGATAACAGTAAGCCAAGACGAGCTTTATTCTAGGGCTGTCAATCAATTAAAATACTTAATCATGATTAATCGCAAATTAATCACACATTTTTTATCTGTTCAAAATGTATCTTAAAGGGAGATTTGTCAAGCATTTAATACTTTTATCAACATGGGAGTGGGCAAATATGCTGCTTTATGCAGATGTATGTATATGTATATATATTATTGGAAATCAATTAACAACACAAAACAATGATAAATATTGTCCAGAAACCCTCACAGGTACTGCATTTAGCATAACAAATCTGCTCAAATCATAACATGGCAAACTGCAGCCCAACAGGCAACAACAGCTGTCAGTGTGTCAGTGTGCTGATTTGACTATGACTTGACAAAACTGCATGTCATTATCATAAAGTGGGCATGTCTGTAAAGGGGAGACTCGTGGGTACCCATAGAACCCATTTTCATACACCTAGCTCAAGGTTAGAGGTCAAAGGTCAAAGGACCCCTTTGAAAATGGCCATGCCAGTTTTTCTTCGCCCAAATTTAGCATAACTTTGGGGCGTTATTTAGCCTCCTTCGCGACAAGCTAGTATGACATGGTTACCACCACCATTTCATATTATACCAGTATCTTCACTCTAGCTTTAAAATTGAGCCCGCTACAACCCAAAAATTGCAAGTTGCGTTAATGCTTTAAAGAAATTAGTGGCGTTAAAACAAATTTGCGTTTTAATCGTGTTAACTTTGACAGTCATACTTTATTCATGTGTTATGACTTGGTCAATAGTTATCTTGTGTAGGCTATGTGAGGACGTAGATGTTCATGGTGGCAGTTCAAGCACACCTGCAGAGCCACCTTGCCTTCGGCAAAAAGGGCAGCCATACCCAAGATTTATCTCCAATATCCGGTCTGCTATACATAGCAACGGTCTTTTATACATAGCAACAATCTGCTATACATAGCAACGGTATATTATAAATAGCAACAATCTGCTATACATAGCAACGGTCTATTATACATAGCAACAATCTGCTATACATAGCAACGGTCTATTATACATAGCAACAATCTGCTATGCATAGCAACGGTCTATTATACATAGCAACAATCTGCTATGCATAGCAACGGTATATTATACATAGCAACAATCTGCTATGCATAGCAACGGTCTATTATAAATAGCAACAATCTGCTATGCATAGCAACGGTATATTATACATAGCAACGGTCTATTATACATAGCAATGGCCTATTATATATAGCAATGGTCTGCTATAAAGAAATAATAGACCGTAGAACATTGTAATTGACCAATTAGAATCGAGTATTCAACAAAGCCGTGTAATAAGAGTAGAGAACAACTGATGGCAGAAAACACTATAACTGCAAACACTCTTCTTTGTTTCAGCAGCAGCCATTTTGAGTGTAAACTAATAGGTAGTGATAACAGGATGACAGGAATGCCTCTCTGACACATGTCACCTAAGGGCTTCATGTAGAAAAATCACTGTTTTGCAACAAACACTGTCCCCTCGCCGCAAAACCGCACAACTGTCAACTGGAGTCTCGAGCATTTCAACAAACTGCCAAATTTGGCATTTGTTTTGTTCTTTTCCTCGGGACGTGGAACACACTTCCCTTTCTCTGCAAGCACACACTGAGGAAAACAGTAGGCAAGCCACAGGCAGTCATGTGAAACAAATGCCATACGAGTGTCTGTACAAAGAAATGTGCTGTCCTGAAGCGCTGCCCCGCAAACCTGAGCAGATGGTGTGAGTGAGTCAGGCAGGTTGGAGGGCAGCCCAGTGGTGGGGGGTGGCCCCCACACCTCTCCCGTTAGCTGAGTTAGTGCACCGGAGGGGACGGGGACGTTCCCTCGGGGGTGTTGGCAGGTCTGCTCACCAGATGACATCTCATCCCAGTATTGATCTTTTTATAGTTGTTCCCGTGGCCCTGCTCACTCAGGGGAATTGGGCCTTGCCCTGTGCACACGTGCCTGGGTTTGCAGTGATATGGGGTGCGGGAGTTGGAGGGGGATGGAGAGAGCAGGGACTAAGGTAGCAGACGGACAACGGGCCACTGGGAATTGCTGGTCATGACTGATGTGTCCAGCGGGGAATCTGGGGTGAACACAGTGTCGCCACACAGCTGTTCCTGCCTCCAATATCCTTCACTTTGTGACCCCGTTTGTCCCTGTGGAACATCTGTAGAGCTGGCACCGATCTGGTCCCATGTGGCCTTTACGCAGCCAGATGGCCCAGCTTTGAATGGCTTGGACCAGCCTGGAATGGCTTGGCCCTCGAGCTGGACTAGGATGGGCTGGGTGTCATCATCCAAGAGACTTCAATGGAGGAGAACGTGGCCCCTCGCCGTGACCAGGATATCCCTCTGAGTCATGGTCTGTTGACACACGCCGTGTCAAAAACACAATGCCGAAGCCCTGGAGGACAGCGCTACACACGTTGGCTCTCAAATGCTTTGAGTTGCAAAACTGTAGCCTCTAAAAAGCGTTCACTTTGAAGCTTTTTTATACCACTTTCATTTCAAACAGACACCTGGCCACCTGCAGGTGGACCCCGCGACCTCATGAATGAGACGAGGGCCCTAGAGAATATTGTCATTCGCCCTCCAACTAAAACCCCGTGCAAACTAATGCTGTGAATGCAAATAAGTGTGTTACATAAATTACCTGCTCACTGCGGCCACGATGCCAGTATATACAACAGCCATGGAAATAGAACCTGTATGCAAAAAGCTTTTTCAGATTAGATACGAGGGTATGCAAATTCTCCCTGTGACAAGGGGGGTCGGGGGCTATGAAAAGCTTAAGGCCACTGGGTGTTCTCATTTACTAGGCAAACACTGCGGTTCACTCCCTTCATGGCTTTGCCAAAGCATAAACAGTCGAGGCACTGATAAAATAAGGACATGAACAGACAGATATTTAAATAAAGCGGCATATCTGCTGAGAGACGTTGGAGGATGCGGAAGGTATGTGAGAATGCACGCCGACTTGATCCGTCTCCCGCTGGCTCTGGTTGACAGAATATTCTGCTGCTCTTGACGGTTGAGCTCACAATGATTTGGTTTTTGTACCTCTCCAGACAAGCAATCTGCACAGAGCCAAGGCTTAGCTCACGAGTGAGTGACTGTGGAAGATGGCTATAACAGATACTGGCAGAAGGCAGGAAACCGCAGTCTTGCCAATCAACACTTCATTGCTGTGAGGTATTCTGTCATAAAAAAAAAGGTGGGGTGATTTCAACAAAACGATTTTGTACGAGAGGAACAGAAGGGCTGAGCAACGTTGAATCATTGTGCTAATAATAAAATCATAGGAGAAATTTGCGATGGCTTGCTTTCGCTCACACTATTTAATCTGCCTCGAGCATCTCCAAGCTGGTAACGAGGGGAGCCAAAGCGACGTTTTTGCAAATCACTCAGAGATGTTAATGGGGGAGTGGACGAGGAAAAAAGCTGGCCAAGATAGCTAAAGAGTGGGGACAGCTGGCACGTTTCAATTATTTCTCTCTGTCTCTTCGCTGCAGCTGACAAAAGGAGTGGATGGCGGCAGAACGGGGACGGGTGTTAAGCTGTAACACGTTTACAGTCAAAGCCCAGGCATAAATTGAGAACCTAATGTTCATTTCAGAGAGCTGGCAGCTCAGGCTGCGGGATGAATCAGTTTTTCCTGCGCATATCGGATCCCAATTCAAACAACCAGCCATATGGTGCAGGACACATATGCCATTCACCTCTCGTGGCACATATGCCAGTGTTGTGGAAGGGAGGCGAATAACGTGGAGCACATCCTCAAATAGGAGAGGAGAGAGAGAGAGAGAGAGAGAACGACAGAGCTCTAAATGTTGACTGTCCAAATCCTTTTGTGTCATATATGGTCCAGTGGTGCTCCATTGTTAAACCCTCATAAACCCGACTATACATCAAACCAGCAATACGTCATCCAGAGTAGGCTCGCATGACCACGCCCCCTTTTAGGCGAAAACTCATAGACGGCGAAAAGAGAAGAAGTTGAAGCATGTCTCCAAACTTGTACTTTAAACAAACCGGTAATAGTAATAAGGCTATGCTGAAGAGTTGCTGTGTAGTTTGTCGCACCAACAATGAACCCAGAAACGCTGATCTCCAATTTGTTGCCCTGCCATGTCCTGAAAAAGATCTAATAGAGGGACTTTATCAAGTATCAAGTCATCACCGAGGTTGCGCTCCCATTTGGGGGAAAGAAACTCGCCGTCACAGGAGAGAAATGACAAAAAGCTGTTGTGTAGCGGGTTAACCAAGGCGTTCACACTGAGATATGATACGTTAATATTCACTGTCAGTGTGGTAAATCACTAAAAAATGCTGGTGACAGTGACTAGCATGGCTAGCTAACAATAGCTTGAGTGGGAGGCTGCTGCAGTAATACAGTCACATTAACGTTATAGCAGTGTCAGATTGTCGCCTCCGACTAAATCTCAGCCTGTAGATCTATAGAACAGTTGGCTATTAACAGGTTGGTTGTTTACAGACAACACTTAGCCTAACGTGATTCAATCAAATATGTATAGATGTTTGGATAAGCAATATCCGGCCACTGTGTTAGATGTCCCAAAAGGGGGCGCGGCCTTGACTTTTTGCGAATTACCCGTATGTGCCGGTCTGATGTCCAGTGTGCTGCAGAGAAGCAAGATGCATCCAAACTCATACTTCCTTGTTCTTCCCTCTGAATCTCCATCAGGGCCCGTCCCCCTGCAGAGCTGCTTCTAGCAGAGCTCATGTGCTCTGCGACTGCCATCAGTCTCGGCTTCTCGCGAACACAGCCGGGTCATCTAAGGTCAGTGCCACTGGGCCCTCCTAAATAAAAGGGTGGACGTCTTGGAACTTTCAACAGAAAAGCTCAAGTCTAATGGCTCCTCTGACACGGCCCACCCTGTCAGCCAGGAATTTGACCCCTTTCACTGTCACTGACCCTTCACCGACCCTGGTGACCGTTCTTACCCCGAGGCCGCTGCGGACAGACAGCCAACAGGAAGGGAGAGAAAGGGAGGGGGCGATCTGAACTTTAAGGACGGATTTTGTGTTGAAAAGAAAGGGGGGAGCCTTCAGGAGTTATCTGTGCAATGCCGCAAGCGCTAGCCTTATCATTTCATTAATTAGCATGACACGCCTGCCTGATGGACTTGAACGCCACAGCGGCAGCTGTCTCAATTGATTACGGCAGTGGACGCGGTGCTGCAATTATCGAGGTGACTGGAGACAACGCCTGCCACTTCTAATAAAGGACTTAACTCCTGCTTCCCACATCACAGCACAGCGGTGGGAGAGCAGTGGCAGCCTCCCTGTGTCTCCCATACCTTTAAGACCTTTTCAGAGTCTCTCCATGGGCTGCCGTGGAGCTCAGTGTGGGCCGTAGTTCTGGAGCAGCGTGTCAGCTTTACTTAAGCTCGCATAACGCCTGAACAGTATCACTTTGGTGCCCCACAGGAGAGCATCCCCTATTAGCCCACCAACTGGCTCACAATCCACGGAGAGTGGAAGGAAAGGAGGTAAGAGAGAGAGACAGAATGAGATGTAAGAGACACAAAGACAGGGAAGCCAGGAAGCTTCAAGTCCGAGCAGAAATGGAGGGAGTGTGCTCAGCAATGTAAACAGAGGCAAAGCTTTCCAGCCTCATTTCATGTATGAACATGCATGAAGCCCACATGCCTCTAAGTGGGTATAATATTATCTTTCAGTGCCGTACTGATTACTTCTCAATGGAAGGGAAATGGCTGGGTGAAAATCCTTCAACAAATCCTAAGTGGCATGACAGTGGGCTGAAAGAGCCTGCATGTTTTCTTTTCCTCCTCCTCCATCTCCATTTTCACTCCCCACTCAGAAAGCAAAGCAACAATTGGAGGTTGACAGCTCCTAACCGTTCGCCATACCTCATTCTCTGTTTTGACATACGCAGCCGTTGCCATTCAGTGCCATGAAAGGGGTAGAACAAACACCTTTGCTGGCGTATCGTATTTCCTCAAGTGTTTTGCACATACATGGGGTTTGTCGGTATGGGTGTTACAAGCTGCGGTTTAGACTAAGACGTTGCCTGAGCTGCTCACCTGCTTCATGCAAATACAGCAGCCATTTTCATAATGTCAAATAATACCCTCTGACAGCCAGGAATGCTGAGGCAGCTAGTGGCGGTATTCTATAGGTGGCAACGACTAAAAACAAATATCTCTTTATCAACAACTGCCAGAGAACTAGATCGTCAATCAACCAGCACACTTCTTCTTCTTGTCGTGTTTACATGTTGAAGCATCCTGTTATTACAGGCCAGGGCTGCTCATCAAGGCTCAGGCTTCTCAGTCAGTCAAAAGATTACACTGTACATCACAGCATGTCACAGGAATTCCACTGCGTCGGGACGAACAAATAATAAAGTAAAAACAATCTATGTTGCCAACCTATTTGCAACCACAGCCACACCACATATGCATACAGCACGGTTGCCCGAAAAGGTGTATGAATGACATGATAATGCGCGTCATTTGTACGCCGTGTAGACTGTACTGACTGCAATGTACTGCATTTAGCATTAGAAATATGTTCAAATCATAACATGGCAAACTGCAGCCCAACAGGCAACAACAGCTGTCAGTGTGTCAGTGTGCTGACTTCACTATGACTTGCCCCAAAACTGCATGTGATTATCATAAAGTTGACATGTCTGTAAAGGGGAGAACCCATTTTCATTCACATATCTTGAGGTCAGAGGTCAAGGGACCCTTTTGAAAATGGCCATGTCAGTTATGAGCATTATTTAGCCTCCTTCGCGACAAGCTAGTATAACATGGTTGGTTCCTTAGGTTTTCTAGTTTCATATGATGCTAGTATCTTTGCTCTAGCTTTGAAACTGAGCACGCTACAACCCTAAAAAATTGCAAGTTAAAGAAATGAGTGGCGTTAACGCATTATTATCGCGTAAACTTGGACGGCCCTAATATATATATATATATATCCTATTATGTTTCATGTAGATTATTCAGTCAATACAGAACTGTTGAAAACAATGACTTTAAGTTACAATTATTATTATTTTGACAATAATCTTTTAATTTTTTTCATTAAACGTGCCCATCATAATTTCACAGAAGACGGCATCTTTTAGTCCAAAACCTTAAGATAGTCAATTTACGACTATATAAACCAGCAAATCCTCACATTTGAGAAGCTCGAACCAGTGAATGCTTGAAGTAGTTTTGCCTGATAAATGACTTAAATGGTTAATTAATTAACAATAACAATATTTATCAATTAAATCAATAGATTTTTCGACAATGTTAATTATATTCACTGTAAATGCACGCTTGTCAAAAACATTGTTTGACTATTGAATTTACTATTTTATAGACTGTAGCCAGTTGTAGACTAGTATCTCTAAATGATCTCGAGCGTGTGTGAAATTTCCCCCACAGGGAGGGTGAATGATCTTAGTGGACTATTTGTCCAAAGATAGCACCCCAGTGTGCATTAAAGTGCTTGGGCTTAAGTTTCACATATCTACGGGCCCTCAGGGAAACACACTGTCCGGTATAGACACACTGATGTAATCAATGCCTCCTCTATAGGAGGATCCTGCTGCTGAGCTGCTCCTGGGGTGCTGCTGGGTAATTAGGCTTACAGATGGAGACCCAGCAGCTGTTGAAGACTAGACTAGAGCTGCCATTTTCCCCTGCTAATGGCTACACGCCAAAAACGAGCTGCATTTCTTACGAGCTACAAGCCTTTTTTTTCTGCAACAGTCGCAGCTTGCGCTATCTGAAAGTAGACCTTTTTTTTTTAACATGTCAAAGATGATGACACACTTAGAGGACCGAGGTGGAGATGTTTGAAATAGCTCTCATACAGAGCTTAGTTAGACAAACACACAGAAAAGCGTTCTCAAAATCTCTCCCCTCCCTCTACCAACCACTACGTTCCCCACCATCGCAGGAAGAGAGTGACAATTGGAGGGTGCGTCAGGTTCGCAAACATTTGCTGTCCTTCCTTGCACCCCATTCATCATTCTTGATTAGAGAGAGAGAGCCTGACAGAGAAGGAGGGATACAGAGACCCAGACTGGGGGAGAAAGAGGGAGAGAGGTTAGTTAATAAGGCAGAGGAGAGGAGAGAGGGAGCAGAGGGCAGCGAGTTGTGTCAGGTAAACTAATGGAGACAAGGCCTGGATCGTGACCTGTGGGGCTGCTGCTAACCTAATCCCACCACTGTCTCTAAGCTCAGGAAGGCAGCAACACACACAGATAGAGGTAGGAGAATCTGGGTCTGGTAGTGGACAAGGAACATTAACAACAGCCTGCACGTTTTCAGGGCTGCTATGAGCTGCCTGCATCTCGCTGTGGCGTTCCAAGTGCGGCGAGTGAAGAATTGATTTGTTTGGAGTGTGAAGGCGGCGTGTCAGTTTGGGGAAATGTGTGAATGTGAGTATGTCTGTGAGGAGAGGGAAGGGAGGGGTGCACGGTGAAACAGGAGCGAAATTGGACTCAGAAACGAGCCAAATCGCTTGCGAGATGAAACAGACTACACCAGGAAAAAAACCCGACACAAAACAAGACAACACAAGGCCCCGGAAAAGTGTCGAGCGAGGCAGGCTGGCACAAAAGCAAAAAAAAAACAGAAACAAAACAAAACAAACACACTTTTCTTTCTGCTCGACATATTTCAGACTGCAGATGACAAAACAACACTGAAAGAGTTGGAGGAATCAAAATCAAACCGCCAAGTGTGTCTGACTGTTTCATGAATCCGTGTCGAAGCGGAGGCTCCACACCACATCAAACCCTGTAAATTCTCCTGAAAGCCTCGTCTCTCCCTTTAGCAGCCAGCGCTTAGATTATTGTGTGCAGCTAAAAGGTAAGTGCTGGGAGTGTCACACTTGAGAGTGTGTTTCAAGCGCCATAAAGTATCAAGACCCAGATGGCTCATCCTCCCTGAAATACATGTCCACTCTACCTCGGCTCCTGTGGCACCTGCTACCCGGATTAGGTCAGTGCGACGCCAACCCAGCACGCTAATACAGTGTGCTGCTGCTGATAAGGAGCCCGGGGCACTTCAGCACTTGCCCCGCACTTAACAGTTGATGAGTCAATACCTGTATCATTAGCGATAGCCTTATATAGATCTTTTCCATAAACACAGGCCACCATGGTGTTGATGTAATTTGTCAGTGTTAGGCTTCACAGATGTGGTCTGTTGAAGATATCAGTGCTGACAGTTTTGGACTGAGCCTGAAGATGGTTTTGGTTATGCTACCCAATATTAGGGGTCTAAGAAAGTATTATGTTTTGTGATACTGTATTGATTCTCAAAAACAATGTATCGATTTTTATTTAAAAGTTTACATGCGAAGATTAACTCAGTCAATACTTTCATTTGCAGATATGTGCCCTCTCAAACTGTGATAAATACAAATGCAGATCACACTGTTCTTATTGCATAAAAAAAGTAGAATTTTTTTTTTACTCAGATTTTATGCATATGGTGTGTTATAGTGTGTTCTAAATACTATGACAACTGTCCTAAAATTAGAATTAAATAAATTCGCTTTATATTGCCTAGTATCGCAATATATTGAATCGTAACCTCTGTATCATGATACGTATCGTATCGCCAGATTCTTGCCAATACACAGCCTTACCTAATATGTTTGAATATTAAATCTTTGTGCCAATAAAGTCCAATTAAATATTTCACAAACAAAACATATTTTGGAACACTAAAACTGACCCCATTCCTAGTAGCAATAATGATGAATTAATTAACTTTAATGGTCTTATTGATAATTTTTTTTATGTAGACTAATACATCCACAGAGCCTTTAGAAACGTGTTGAATAAAAGTATGGCTTTTGAAAAAAAATATTATGATTGTGAATTAATCATTTAAAAATGTTGGCGGGTCCAAAATTAATGTTTTGTTTATCCCTGTGGAAGATAATTGACGTTTGGTTCCCGCTTTTACCAAGGCTTGTGAGCCGATAGTAAAACGACGTTGGTATCACGTGGTATCTCTGGGTCGTCAGTTAGGAAAAAACAGATAAATGACTGAGATTGACGGTAAGTACCTGGCAACCACTTGTTGTGAAGTAAATGCAATGGAACAGGGGAGGGAGAATGCGACATCCAGCGGCTGAATGTTATCAATAGCACCTTTAATGGTAAAGTGCATTGATACACACAAACAAAGAGTACAGTACTGATCAGTGCTACAATATATATGTAATCAATCAAACTGTATTTTTTTGTGGTAAACACTCCTCTTAACAAAACGCAAATATCAGCAAGACCATATATCAGCCTGACCCTGGTCAATACTGCTGATAGTGCTCTGTACACACTTCTCCGTGCCTATGTGGCATTGGAGCAATTCCTCTCGCTCCTTCCCAAAGCAAACAGCAGTGAAATCCCCGTCCTGCTGCTCACCCCTCAACACAGCAGCACTAACCCAACAGCCAGGGAGGCTGGAGCCCATGCTCTGCTGAATGGGGTATTACAGCCAGTCAGAGGCCATTAGGGGCCCCGCCACCGGGGCCCAGCGCAGGGAATTCACCGGTAGCCAAAAACAACAGCCAAACAGATGACCGCTTGAATATTGGAGGAGACCACACTGTGCATGTTCTTTTTTTTTTTTTTTAACCTCCCCTGAAATGGCCAAAATGCAGGCCCCCGTGTCTCCGCGAATTACCGCCTGTGTGTTAACAAACACCGGGACGATTAATGGCACTTGTGCCCGGTGAAATACAGAACCAAACACAAGCTCTTTCTCAGGGTTACTGCTTTCACCATGTGTTGAGTTCAAGGCTAATAGCTACGCTCTATCACAAACCTCTCCATACCTGGCCCTCTGTTAAACATACTGTACTAGTCCAAGCCTGCAGTACTACTTCTAGACAGAGTGGCCATGATAAGCCACTGACAGAAACATGGAAGCTAATATGCTGCCACTGGAAAGGTATGGAGGTCCGAAATACTGAACAAACAGTACAAGGACCACCCATGTGGAAATACTTGGAAAATACTTTATATGGCAGGCTGACATTTCGGTTTGATTTGGGATCTTGTTTCCTGTGTTCATCTCCCTTCTCCCCAGAATCCTCTCTGGCACGTTCTTCTAATGCATGGATGTCTTTGTCCGTCATGGAATCTGAAGCATTTTACATCCGCTCTGTTCCTGGCGATGGTTTCCCCATCTTTACAAGCCTGTGTGAACCGCTTCCCAAAATGTCCAATCCATTACAAGCATGTTTGTAATATCCATCTAGGCTGACGACTGTCCCCTTGCCAGCGATTGTACATTATCCAAGCGTCGTGTTTGGCCACAATCGCCTACCATCTGGCTTTGTCAATGAGCGTTACAGCCTCATCTGCAAACAACATTGGCTCTGAACCGCTCAACACAGATGAGCTTAAAACGTACATAGCGGGGAACTGGGATCTTCAAACAAATGCAGGGTGGGGAAAAAAAACCCACTCTCGCTGGCAGAGAGACTGGAGCTTGGAATAAAGGATTAAAAACAAGAAAACCTGCAAGTGATCACAGGCGACACGCTTTACATTTCAGGCCTGACAGCAGTGATAAGACGCTGGTCATGTATTCTCCCAAGTAAACAATGAAAATGCCTTCCACACTGCAGCTGGCTGCGTCTCCATTGGAGGAGGAGGAGGAGGAGGAGGAGGAGGATTAAGATTAGACAGAAGATGTGATGAGAGCTACTGCTCTCTAGAGTTATCCTTTCTAAAAATTCTTCCCTTTATCCTCTCTAAAAAACAAGCATCCAGCCAATGGCGCTTCCCTGCTGAGATGGGAGTCAACCTGTGTTTTACAAGTTGGTCAGCTAACTGCAGGGGCTGCAGCTTATCTGCCAAAAAGCTTTTCCCTAGTCAGGGAGCCTCTGATTTCCTCACTCACTGGCGAAGCATCAGCTCCCTGCACACAGCTAAGACCTTGGTTTATAGTGAAGCAGTTAGTGAACTAGACCACAGTAGCTGCTAAGAGGGGTTGGGTTCAGCACGCAGCTTTGCTGGGATTTTTATTGCTTATAATAGTCGTTTATTGAATTATCTTTTCTCTGCAATGCTTTGCCCACTGAGCTCAGCCAAAAAACCCATCATATTTTAACCTCTTGTCTCGACGACAGTGATCCCCTAACCTGATTTCAACAGTGCGAAAGCCTTCTCCCTGCTGTGTGCTCGCAATTGATGGCTGCACAAATAGAAATGTCAGCTGAGGTGGAAGTGTCACCTCTGGGTCAAAGCCACAGTATAAATTCACATGTGCTTTTATTCTAGCATGGCGTGCAACGCTGCTGATGGTGCGGTAGGTGAGGGGGAATCATGTGCACGGGAAGGCCAGGGTGGCAGTAAGCTGGCATTTTATCATTTAACCTGAACTGAAGAGACAGCACTGAAAAGCCTCAGGGGAGTGCTGGCCTCTGTTGTGTATAGGAGATGGCTTTGAGGCTGCACAGTACTGCTCCGTATTGAAGTGATTCAATATCTTCCCTTTGACTTGATCGTATACACTGTGAAGCCCTCTGTATACGCCAACCTGCTCTTAACACTGAGACGGGAAGCACAGCTCAGAGCTGACACACCCCTGGTATTATACACTGAAGATGTATAGTGAAAGTGCAGCAGCCGAAATGCAGGTCATGCCCCTGACAACTTATCCTAAAACTCCCTGATGGCCTTTAGTGATCCTGTAATTGCTCCCTCTCCACAGCTAAAGCTGAATCCATATTCAGTCAATGAACACAGGGCCGCACAATGGAGCCTAATCACACAGCCTTCAATGTGACTCCTATTTTCTGTCACAATAGCTGATCACCACCCACGGGCTCGCTGACACAGATGACAGGCACTGATAGGACTGACTGACAGGTGTCAGGCATCCTGACATGTAATGGCTAACAGAGACAGGGGGGGGAGAAATACATCGACTAGCTAGCGGAGTTTCTGTTTCACAATTGAAGCTCAACCAGCAGCGAGCCAATACTCTAAATAGGGGCTAAGTTAATATTTCATGCACACAGAGCAGTCACTTTTCTAATGGACGTAAGAGTGCTCTACAGGGGCCACAGAGTGCACACAGGGATAGCATGACATATCAGCAATGACTTTACAAGCCTGCTAATTGCCGTGCATAGAAAATCAGGAGTGTCTTTGAAAACAGGCGGCTTGTAAGAGCCGGTGCATTTTGACATCACTTCCTGAATCAAAACAATTCCCTTCAGTGAGCTTTTTAAGGTGCCAGGCCATAGAGGGATTGTGGGTAATGCGGCTCGGTCCCTTTGACTGCCTGCCACTCACATAAATAGTACATGACGACGTAATCGTAATTTAAAACGCTATAAATATTGAAGAAGAATTAAAATAATTTATGGAACGCCGCGGTGTAAATGGATGTGTGTGTTGAGTGTACGTGTGTGTGGGAGTGTTTTGTCTCCTCTCACTCCCTCTCTCGCGGTGTTCGCTGAAAGGATGGGCAGCGGCGGTGCAAGCTGGGAATTCTGTAATTGCTTTTTCTGTCCCTGAAGCAGACCTTCCTGCTTTAAATCAAAAAAGGCAATCTCTGTCAGTAATGGCTCAATTAATAATTAAACACGTGTCTTATCTCCGCCGAGCTCCCCCTATTTATTTTCATCTCTCCGACAGGGATGGCTGCACAAACAGCATTAGCACTATCAATAAGGGGAGCATTAATATCAGCCCCTTTCTCCAAAAACAAATCACCCAGCTCATAAACTGTCCGATGTCTGTGAACAGTAATAACCCAGAGATTAATAAAGAAACAAGCCATATTTTTTGGTTTTCTCCAGCACTTTCTCTCCCTGAACTGAGAGTGTTAGGTAACCCACCTGCCTTCTGTATTCTGCTAGCGGTTTGTACCTTTTTAATATTTAAATTAAATCAGGGGAACACATGAGCTGCTGTTCAAGCTCAGTAACAAGTGAGGTGGTGTCAGAGGCAAGACGGATGGTTTATTTTATGCATCCAAAACTACCAGCCTCCAGCTCTCTTTTGCACATAGTGTGACTGTCACATACAAGCGCCCAAACCCCAAAACACCACAGCTTGACCATAAGTGCTATGTCAATACAGGAACATTGGTCCTCTTGATAAAGAAAGCATGTCCTGCAAGCTGCCTGGACTTTTTCACAGTAGGCGCTGGAGGTGAGTTTCACCAGGCGTAGATTCCACAGCGGTGATGGCTGCTTTCAATTCCAGCGTTTGCTAATCTGGCTGTGGGAAGCCTCTGCAGCCCTTGTGTTTTTCCAACAACATGTCTGCCCTCCAGTCATCTAGCCTGCCTGCTAGCCAGCCAGCCAGCCAGCCAGCCAGCCAGCCAGCCAGCCAGCCAGCCAGCCAGCCACACTCTCCATCTACCTCCACTCAATCCTGATTCAGCGGCGGCGAAAAGCTGATTAGTTGGTCAGGGGGTCAACCTCCATTCATTATTTAATGGGTGAGAGGCTGCAAACAGTCAGGCCGGCTGCCGAGGTTAGTGATACATTACACTGACCTGGCCAGAGGAGAGCTGCCCGGCCGAATACAAACATGCTCTCTCATCTACTTCGCTATGGCTGAGATGCCCTCAATCCCCCCTGCCCCTGACCTTGCCGCTCCCTCTCCAATCACCATCCTTCCTTCCTTCTCTGGCATTCAGAATCCAGCAGGTGGGACTGGGTTTCATTTTCCTGTAAGCTTGCACTGCAGGGGCAGGCCTGTAGCTGTGGCTGGCCCAGGTAACGGAAGAGGAGGAGGAGGAGAAGGAGGAGGAGGAGGAGGAGGAGGAGGAGGCCGTAGCTCTTTTATTGACATGCAGCAAACAGCAGTGGCGGAACAAAGGCCACTCAGCACCTATTGAGAGAGCAGGCCTGCAGACAGGGTGGTTGATTAGCGATTCGACACGGGGACCCTGGACTGTGTAGCACATAATGAGAGCTTAGGGAGCAAGCCATGAGCCGATGGGGGAAGGAGGCACGGCAGAGGCGGGCTGAGGGTAGGAGAGGGGGAGAGGCGGGGTTCTACCATAAGGAATTGATTTCCTACAATAGAAGATTGATATATGAGTAAAAGGGCTCCAAAGAAGAAAAAAACAAGGGTATGGGCAGAGCCTAAATCCTTAAGCTACAGCACTGGTAATGTGTTTATACATAAACAGTTAAAGGATAAGCCCTAAATCCACTGCCAAGCTAAATGGTTTATGCATCTTTTTTGTTTGTTTACTTCTGTGTCAATTAAGCAAATTGGTCCAACATCCCTGACGAGCAAGAGATCCAAAGTGAGCGGATTTTGCATTTGTGTCCAAAAGCTTCCATCTCCCTGAACACCACAGCAACCTCGCATTCACCTTTCATGTGGCCTCAGAGAGATGTTAACAGAGTCAGATGTGCATGATGGCAGTGGTGTGTGCGCGCTGTTTTTTTTCCCTCTTCGTCTGCACGCTCTCTCCTTCCTTTGTTCCTCTGGTCTAATCCAGTATGTGTGGGCCGGTAAGTTTAATGGAAACAATTTATTAAGTCCGGCTTAAAATGCCATCTGCAGCTAAGCCTCCCAAAGCCGCTAAGCTCCTGGTTTCGCCCCGGAGCTTGCTGTGTTCACGCTTACTGTAATGCTCTGTTTAAAATGAGCACAACGGGTCAAAATTAATCAGGATTACAAGGGCACAAATCCACTTCAGAAATGGGTTTTCTACCAATCTTTCTCCCGCTATCCCAAGATGCCCCGGGTTTGTCTGGTGGACCGCGCACCACACCGGTTTACCCTCACACACGGCAGGCAGCACCTAGCTAAGACAACAGGACCTCAGAGAGTACTAAAGACGTTGCCTCGACCAAAGGTTCTCAAACTTTTTGGGACCAGGGACCCCTTACATGGGGGGGACATTTTCCAAGGACCCCCTCTTATTCACAACACCAATTAAGCATAATGCTTGCAAAAATTGTACTCCATGGAACTATTTGTAGTTTAAAAGATTTCAACCTAAATACTTCAAACCTGTTTCATAGTGATAAACAGAAACATATTTCAATTAGAACCATGTTAATACTACTTTGTTGCTGGGTGCTTTGTAATCAGATGTCGCTTTAGCTTGGTTGGGTTCGGTAGCACCAAAAGATACAGGACGCCTTTTGGTCTCCTGCCGCTGTTCCCAATGAAACCAAAATCAATATAACAGTTGTCATATTTTCCCAATTTAGCTAGTTTAGTGCTTAGCGTTACTTGACAATGTGGACTGACTCAAATATTTCTCCATGCTAGCTAGCTGGCTAATAAGCCAAGCTAAGCAGCAGCAGAACGTTTCGTTGCACCCTGAGTGAAGTGACTGATTCAGTTTCTATTGGCCCAAACTAACGTGGGTGGGAGTAATGGACACAACATGCTTGTTTTATTGGCGCAAATGGTCCCCATCTGTAGATATGTAGCTGTAAATGATACAGCACAATTTTATAATTTATAGTAAATTATTTCTTGGACCCCCTGACAGAGGGCCACGGACCCCATGTGGGTCCCAGACCCCACTTTGAGAATCACTGGCCTAGACTATACTGTTCTAAAACATACAACATTCAACATAGTCACTGCAGATTCCGAAGTGTTCTTCCCAGATATTTCTAGCCGCTGACAGCTCGGTGATAACTCCCCACCACTTCCATAAGCGCAGCATTGTGGAATGTTATAAGAAGGCCTACCACTGAAGTGTTTATCTGTGCTCTGTGGAGGTGCCCCGTGCATGCTCACCAGCTACATTTAGCTCCTCATTCGCCTTCAAGCAAAGTGACAACAGTAAACTCTGACCCGCAATTCAATAAGAGAGGCCCTGAGTGGAGCACAAGTCTTCATAGCGGTTTTTACTTAAACATGCCATCCTCCAGGAAATCAATAATTTGCGGGAGGTTTAAGACAGGAAATAAACAAAAACCAATAAGTGTTAGATAATGCCTGCCCTTTGCTGTACCTTCCTACCTCTACACCACCAACACAGACAGACATTCAGCACAACTTGTGCTAGCTCCACATCCAAAGACAACTGCACAGTGAGCGCTGTGTTATTACAGATACTATCAGCTTCTATTATCTGCACGGTTAGCTTGCGACGCAGAGATGACGAAAAGTAAATATGAGAGAAAGAAGGCAATGGTGTCTGGGTTTTGCCCAAAACCATGTTCTGTGTGCGTAATTACAGCGCTCTGCCTTCGCTGATTACTATGTTGGTCTTTCCTCTCCTCTATTAACCCTGAACCGTTTCATTAACATGACAGACTGTGGGCCTGTGTGCAATTTGGACTTAACCTCAACTGTTTGTACCCGTAACTGCTCACCAAAATAAAGTTCAGAAAGGGAGCACGGCGTTGAAAGGCAAGGAAGAGTTAAAAGGAACAACACTCATTACCTAGAGAAATGTACAAGCCAAACATCATCACAGCATTATATATTTATGTGTGCCATAACGTTTGTGTGTGTGTGCATCTGTCGGAGTGTCTCCCAGCCAACAGCTCGACAGGCCTGGTGATCAGAGGAAAGCAGGCTTTTCATTGGTCCCACAGGACCGTGAGCGAGACCGGTAATGGGACACATACGCCGCATTCTAAACCAGAGGAAAACAGCCTGTGGGCTGCTTTGTATTACACACACACACACACACACATTATACACACATACACACACACAAACAGAGAAAAAACAGTCTAGGCCAAAAACAAACACTGTCCTAGAATCCATTACAGCAAAACAACAACATTGGAATGGGAGAAGAGAGGCGGCTGGTGGCAGCTCTGCAATTGTAGCGCGATGGCGTCGTCACCAAATCACTTCATCAAACTGCTGATTTCTTTGCTGCCTCACCCTTGATTCTAATCTGGCGCCCTTCTCCCACATTACCCAAACGGGATCTGGTTGATCTGTGTGACAATCAGGAGAGACTTTGATTGGATTGTCTGGATGTAATTCCAGGGTCCTAATCCTCAGCCCCGTGTGCACATTAGCAAGATCCACAGAGCCCTCCGTTTGCCAGCTGGGGTGTGTGGATGTGTGTGTATGTGCCTGTACTAGCTGTTCTATGCTGCAGTATGTTTAAATGCAGCCATGTTCTGTATGGGCATGCAGGGAAAATAAGTCAGCACCCTGACAGCTGACGACAGCAGTAGTCCAGCAGCAAGGTGGAGAATAGATGGAGTCGGACGCGGTCTAGTTGTTTTCTAAACCATGCAAGTCTGGAAGTCATTGTCATTGTGAACGCCGGTTTCGCGAGGCCGACGCCGGTCACAGGTCATCTACATCACACAGCCGACAGGCCTGGTTTCCCTCCTCCTCGTCAGCCATGCTTTTCCACTTAGACAGTCAAAGCTACTGTGCTGAACCAAGCAACACCTTCATATGTTGTTGAGAGGGACTACAGCTTTCACAGCGAATGTTCTGATGTGGAGGTGAATACAATGGAGGTAAACAAAGACCTCTAATTTGTGATTACCAAAAGGCAAGAGGTAGATTTATACTAGGACTGTCAATTGATTAAAATACTTAATCGTGATTAATGACAAAAATTAAAAAATTAATTAATTTCTTATCGGTGTAAAATATACCTTGAAGGGAGATTTGTCAAGTATTTAAGACTCTTATCAACATGGGAGTGGGCAAATATGCTTGCATTATGCAAATGTATGTATATATTTATAATTGGAAATCAATTAACAACACAAAACATTGAGATCCATCCAGAAACCCTCACAGGTACTGCATTTAGCATTAAAAATATGCTCAAATCATAACATGGCAAACTGCAGCCCAACAGGCAACAACAGCTGTCAGTGTGTCAGTGTGCTGACTTGACTATGACTTGCCCCAAACTGCATGTGATTATCATAAAGTGGGCATGTCTGTAAAGGGGAGACTCGTGGGTACCCATAGAACCCATTTTCAACAACCTAAACCTACAACCTAAAAATAGCAAGTTGCATTCATGCGTTAAAGAAATTAGTGGTGTTAAAACAAATTTGCTTTGACAGCCCTAATTTATACTAATGCTACTATTTTTTGCTCTTCCTTTGCAGGTAAAAGCATGGTCCAAAATTAAAACCAAGACGAGAAACAAAACAACACTGGTTAACAAGATAATGATGTTTATCCCTGCCATAATAATATATAATCTATGCATAGTTAGCTTGACCATGAGTGCTATATTTTTCAAGACTTTACCTCCGAAAATATTCAACATTTTCAACAAATATTGGGCAAATAAAAAGGTAAGTTTGAGAAAAATATGTCTATGTGACATCCCAGTTTACACTAGCTTTTTAACAGTCCAAGCTGATCTATTTGTCCAGTCTGTCCTGCAGACACCACCCTCCCCCTACCCAACTCTCCTCATATGGCCATAGTTTACACTGTTCTGCACTTCACCCTCTGCTTGTGTTAATGGCCCTGCTTCCTGGTTCCTGCCCTGGGGGGACGTGGTCTGCATGCTGCTATCTGTCACTAGGAGGCTGATCGTGCCTCTCCTCCCTTCCTCCGCCTCCCTGCATCCACAGCTTGACACCTTTCTCCCTGCTCTGACCTGGCAGGCATCATTTAGTGAATATACAGGTGCAGACATTCTATGCCCACATGGTATACGCAAACACATAGACACACGAAAATCACGTGAGATCTTGCATGAACATACAAAGCCTTATAATCCACATATGTGCATATGTTAACGCTAGCACACAGAGTTTGTGTTGTCTGGGGGGCTGACAAAGCTCTTTCTCTCTCTCGTTCCTTTGGCATCCATTATGGCCCAGGCCTGCTGTCAGAGAGCTTGTATTGCCTGAGGGAAGTTCCCATTTGTGGGAGCATGTGGCAGGGAGGCTCTAAATCCCCTCTAATGAACCAATATGTAGGAGGGCTAAGCCTTTGGCGGGGTCGTCCAACAAACGCCACTCTGCGCTCAGGCAAAAATGTATGCATATGTAGTCAGCAGACCTTGTTTGTGTCTGCTGACATTTAAATCTGAATGGGAGCTGCAGGATTAGAGCGGAGGAGATTTGGACTCATTCGCAGAAAAAAAACAAAAAAACCCAATTGTTGTTATGAGTATGAATGAGGCAGAGGAGGAAAGAGTGAAGAGGGAGAATGGAGAAAAGAGAGCGGGCTCTTACCTTTGGGTGTGGTGGGGGAAAAGAGCTTCTCTGATCCTACATCAGACACCTGGGAAAACAAGGAGGCAGACCGTTAGTGGATTTGTCCAAACCTGACTCGTATGATTATTATTCATCAAAACTAATGCAAGCACTGACACACATTTGGTCTGGCCGGTAAAAGGCTTATTCAGCCACAAACGTGGCCACTAGTGCCTCGAGGAAAAAAATCCAGCTGCCACACACACACACACACACACAGCATCATACAGTCAATCAAAAATAGTCCAATCTGCCAACGAGAGGAGCTCCCTCTGTACCTGATGGTCCCTGTCTGGTTCTTTCCTGTCGAGGCAACATTAGGTGGCACTGTTGTGCCACCTGAAAACCCTCAAAAGAAATGCTGTCAAAGACGGAGGAAGTCAGTAAGGTGGCTATGCAGCATTAGAGCACAAAGGCTCCTGCACACACGCTGCCGCCGCTCAAAAATCACATTTTGTTCTGCAATATCTTTGAATGTATAAAAACATATCTCGTGAATACAATGTGGTTCTATTCTAAAAGCAATATCCTTATTTCACAAATTTAATATTAAAGACAATATCAGCCCATACTGGGAGTAAACAGATGATCTGTCAACAACAGGAACATTTAACAGTTGTTACTGGTTTGGCTGATGTGAGTGACAGTGAGCAGTGGAAACCTGCTGGTCACATGAGGGAGAAAGGCATCTCACTATGAAGTGATAGTGGAGACTTGTAGACTAAACACTGCAAGGTATTTTCCTCTCTGCTTTAGACGGATATGTAGATTCTGGCAAGCGCCACCTAAATCAAAACACACCAAACATTTTTACACATGTTCACTGGCCAGACGGGAATTGTTTAAACACTCCGACCGAAAAGCAGTAAATCCACACAAAACCTGGTATTGTGCAAAATACCGTAGCGAGAAATCTGTGCGCTTGGAAGATACCATTAACAACGAATATCCTCCCCAGCCTGTTAATATCAGCCCATATAGGGGTTTCGTTCGAAGCCAAGATTTCCCTTTGCTTTAGATCCTCATCTTCTGCACACTTGGAAAACGCTGCAAGAGCCGAACATATGTTCCACCCGAAGGGCCCGAGTGTCCTTAACTGCCATGCTTGTGTTTTACGCGGCACAAAGGGAGCATATGTAAAGAATGAACAGTGAATCAGAGCGAGTGCAAGAGCGACAGAGACAAAAAGAGAAAGCAAATCATTTTGTAAACACAGATGGCTGTCCTTGGCATCCGCGTTAGTTCTTCACAAGTGTTTTGAGGACGTCCTCTTCTTTCCAAGACCTCCCAATTTCTCCTCCGCTGCCACTGTGTTACTGTTCTCCTCCGCACTGTTTGTCTGTCTGAGTCTCTCAGCTATTTACTGTATTCACACGGCAGCCATATAAAATAAAGATGCAGACAGTCGTGTCTGGTTAAAAATAATAATTGTATGGAGAGATATAGGCACATAAGTCAAATTCTACAGCAACTACACTGCGAGGTAAATACATAATGGTGATATATAACATTAATAAGTCAGTTGCTTAAAGCTGGAGTAGGAATGTTGGAGCAAATATGATTAAAAGAAAAGTTATTTTTATAAAAATGGTCACTATATTATGACAGTAGTGCATGAGACAGGTACTCTGAAAAAAATCATGTGCCTCTGTGTCCTCCAGTGCTCTTAATGGCATCTGCAAGATTTCACAGACCGGAGGAAAACAACCAATCATAGCCGAGCTGGAGCCTTGCTGTCTCTGAGCAGCTGTCAATCACTCGCAAACTCCGATCAAACGGTCAAACTAGGCAGCGCTGATCAAATATGATTTAATATTCTGTAACTGTAATGCCTATTTCTCTCATAAAATGTTTTCAGAAACATATTTTTGTGTACTATTAAGCTGTAAAATGTGAAAGTTTGTGACCCGGCTGCCATGTTGAAAAATACCAGACACCGCCCGCCAGCCGGGGCAAACCTTGTCATTTTACAGCTAAATGGTACACCACAAGATGTTTCTGAAAACATTTTACGCAAGAAATAGTCATTACAGTAACAAAATATTGATTCATATTTGATCAGCGCTGCCTAGTTTGACCTGAGTTGGTGAGTGATTTACAGCTGCCTCTGTTGAATGAACAGCCAATAGGAACGCTCTCTCTCTGAAATGACCCGTGATTGTGCAGAATCTCCCATCACTGGCTAGATTTTCTAAAGCCTGAAAACAGAGTCATGAGGAGGTGCAGAAGTCTAATTTTCTCTCAGAACACTTGAATTACAATATGCTGAAAGGTTATTGTAATGGCAATTTTCATATCTGCAGTTTAACACTGTACCTTTAGATAATCTCAGGGCCTCACATGTTCAACTTCGTCACCATAGGACAGTGACCTGACATTTTAGATCTCTGTAACCGCAAACAACAGATTGCTGAAATACTTGTTATGTCTTGTGATGCTCTGTTGTCTGCTGTGTGCTGACGCATTGATACACTTTCTATCCGTCTCTTCTTTTCTTCTTTGCACTTATCTTCATGTCATGCTTTAAATGTATAAATACTGACTACTCTTTGTATTCGGGGCTCACTTGCCACAGTCCACAACAGGTGGCTGTGCTCGTGAGTCCATCTGCAGTCCATCTGCAGATGTTTTAGTTATTGATGTATGCCTTTTTATTAAATTCACTGAAAGACAAGTTGTTACGTTGGTTTGTGTCTTGTTTTAACAGAAACTGCCACCACAGTTATTATGGAATTTTTTCCCGACGATGCCAAAAATATTCTGCCTACTGCCGCTTTAAAGCTTCTGATGATATCTTTGTTCTCAAAGTCAGCATTAACAGTTGCGACCATGCTAGTTAGGAGATAAATAAACTACAGTTTCTATTGAAGGATTGGTGTGTTTAAGGTATTTCAATAGCAGTCAGTAACACCTCTTTAGTTCTGTCTTGATAACATATTTAACGGAGGGCAAACACTCAGCTGAATGGAGATGTTTCCTGTTTCCTCTTACAGTAGACGAGGCGAAACACTATACAGAGGAAAGACAGAGTGTTGTGCATTGCCCTCTTCCAGTCTCCCAGAACCGGGGCGCCAGGCTACAACACAGGCCCTTTGTTAGCTTTGGACGACATTAAACGCTCCAGTACCAAGCCTCAGCGCTGCAGCAGCACAACCTCAGCCTTGAATCACGGCCCCGGAGGCCCTGGAAGAAAAATATGGGCTCAGAATGAAATGAAGCTTGTCAAATGGACACGGGAGCTGGCTCGGGGACTTGCTTAGTGTGGCACGGGGTCACAAAAGCAAAAAAAAAAAAAAAAAAAAAGACAGGGTAGGTCATGCCATAACTCAGTATAACAGTTAAAACAATTGTTATGACCCGAGTGGTTATCCAGAGAGCGAGGCAGACACAACGTTCCTGAGAGAGAGAACAGAAAATGCTGTGTTTACCGGGCGCCAAGACGACCTAGTTCTCCTTATCCCTATTCTGGCTATTTTGAGAGTGCAGTGAGCCGTTTATTATTCCAAACATATTCCAAGTAACATCAACAACCAATATTTAGGTTTTAATGGTGTGTTTTGCACCTGCCAAGTCTGCATGAGTCACTCGTATAATCCACAATTACAAGGCCGGCTTACAAAAGCACTTCTTAAAAAGGCATGTCAAAGCAGAGCCCTGATTTGGCTGGCTGTTGTTTTTGTAGAACTTTCTGGGTTTTCGCTGGTCAAGTTGACATTTTTTCACGGGGTTGTGCTGCTGGCAGTCTGAGCTGCCTGCGGTTGTGGTGTGCAGAGGTCATGTATAACAAATTCTTCACACTCTCTTTGTTGAGGCAACCCTGGCTGCCATAAAAAACAGACGGCGAAAGACGAGACAGAGGAAAAATATATATAGAGAGAAAGAGACAGACAAAGAAAAAAAAAAGAGAGGAGCAAAGGCCAGGTTTTCCAAAGGAAACAGGGAAATTTAACCATTTTAAAAAAAATAATGGGGGAAATTCAAGCCACATTGCCTGGGAGCCAAAAGCCCTTGGAGCGGGCCGCAGGAAGCCTGACCTTTGAGGGGGCCGTCTGCTATCTGAGCCTGGGGCTTCAGGGGCCTGGCCTCCTCTCTGGAGGGCCGTCAGCAGGCCTCAGCTTTCCTTCCCTATTCTATTCATTAGCCATGCTTTATGATTCAGCTTCCTCTGAGCCACACAAGAGCTCCCTGAGGAAAGAGACTGCTGGAGAGAGGGAGAAAAAAGGGAGTGAGACTGAGGGAGGGGGGGGAAAGCAAGAAGGAGGTCATAGGGCCCAGCCGGGGCCCAGCTCTCAGCAGCTGTGAAATCCTTCCGTTTCCTCGGCAGGCGTAAAAGGAATGAGGGGGAGAAAGAAAAAGAAGGAGGCCAGGGAGGGAGCTGGGCCAGTAAACCCACCATCACAGTGCTAACTCCCTGAAGAGCCACATGCACAACCATAATTCCCAGATTTAGGGAATGCCAAATTACAAATTACACCGCTGTTTGTTTTAAAAAGTCCCCAACTTCCCTGAACACCAATGACTTATTGGCTGCATAAATCTCCAGATAATAGCCGAGCCGCAGAGGGAGAGCAGAGAGGCAGAAACCCTCGCTAGCAATAAGTGAGACGTTTACTACGAGGCGAAATGCATTTGCTGTCACAGCAAAGAAGCAAAGGGGGGGGGGGGGGGGGTGAATGCTTTTTTTTTCATGTCCACATCGCTTTTACTTAACAACACAGCGAGCTAATTAATTTAGAAAATCTGAGACAAGCTTAATTGCGTTTTTTTTTTTTGTGTTAAAACGCTTCCGCGCTTAATTTAAGCACAATGGGGCGACTGAGCGCGGCGATGCGGGCGGCGAGGGAGGGCGGTATAATCAACTGGATGACCTTCAGGCATAAATTTATGAAAGGCATTGATCAGTTAAGGCTGTGATTTCACCGAGACAGGAAGGTCAGCAATTACCCAGATTCAATTAACCTCATTTAGTAAAGACTGCTGAGAGACCAATTTCTCTCCCCGCAACCCCCCCACCACCCAGAACCCCCTGCTTTATATCAAACGATCCCCAGGCCGTCCATCTACCTTTGATCTCAGAGCTCCTACTGCATGCCCCGCATTCCTCGGAGCTGAGCAAATTATTTCCAAACAGGAAAGAAATCGTGCAGCCAGAGGTTAGGTAAACCCAGACTAAATAAAACCAAATTCCTACTACAGTCCCCCCCTATCACAGCGAAGCAGGTAAAGCCCTTCCCCTCCCTGCTAGAGATAGAATTTTCACACAGACTGGCAGTGCTATCACAACAGCTGTAGCGTGAAAACAAAGAAACCTGTTAGTAGGCTTTGTTGTGGGCTCATGCCTGCAAAGACTGTAATTACAATTTAGTTCTGAGTCATTTGGCACATGCTATGTTCCTGACAGACTGCTGTAGGACAAGCGGTAAGGCGGCTAATCTTAACACTTATATACCGCAAACCGGATACGAGCCAACACGTTTTCAAAATGCTATTTCCCTCACGTGAAAAGGAAACTCTTGTTAACGCAGCTCCGACATCAAAACCAATTTAACGGACAGTACAAAAGGTGATCAATGGTACGACACGATACAGATGAAAATCAACTTAACTCCCATCAGTGCAGCTATAGCTAGAAGCATGTTGTCCAACTGTGTAATCATGGGTAATAGAGCATAGAAAAACAGACACAACACATTGTGATGCATGCTAAATAAGTGGGTCAAATGTCCTGGCGTAGGCGAAGACACTTGATGGTCCTGTGTGAGAGTACACGGCTACTCGGTGCTGTATTGATGTGACAGGACATGGCATTAAAAGACTTATCAGGTAGCATGAAAGAAAAGAGAGAAAAGAAAAATCCAGACAGAATGTGAAAGAAAAGACAGGAAGCGGGCAAAAGGGCACATATCCTGGCACGGACGATCAGGCCGTCAATTACCCTGGCCGAACCTGTCTGTCCACGGATCCAACCTCACCACACCTACACACCCAAGCACACACACTCACACTGTTAATTTGCTTCACTGCTTGGTGTTTCATCACTGTCAACTTCCTCCTTCACTGCCCTCTCTTCCAATTTTCCATTTACTGTCACCTCAAGTCCTTAGTTCCCTCTCTTTTCAGGGTTGTACTGGTATATATTTTTATTTAACGCAAAAATCTGAATGACCAATGATAACAATGTTTGTCTTAAGAAATGATTCTAATTAGGGCTGTCAAAGTTAACGCCATAACAACGCGTTAACGTGAGTGCGTTTCAACGCCACTAATTTCTTTAACGCAACTTGCGTTTTTTAGGATTGTTGCACGCTCCGTTTTAAAGCTAGTGAAGCATTATATTAAACTAGAAAAAACCTAAGAAATCCATTGATACCAACGTGTCCTACTAGCTTGTTGTGAAGCAGGCTAAATAACGCTTTCAAAGGGGTCCCTTGACCTCTGACCTCAAGATATGTGAATGTAAATGGGTTCTCTGGGTACCCACGAGTCTCCCCTTTACAGACATGCCCACTTTATGATAATCACATGCAGTTTGGGGCAAGTCATAGTCAAGTCAGCACACTGACACACTGACAGCTGTTGTTGCCTGTTGGGCTGCAGTTTGCCATGTTATGATTTGAGCATATTTTGTATGCTAAATGCAGTACCTGTGAGGGTTTCTGGACAATATTTGTCATTGTTTTGTGTTGTTAATTGATTTCCAATAATAAATATATACATACATTTGCATAAAGCAAGCATATATGCCCACTCCCATGTTGATAAGAGTATTAAATACTTGACAAATCTCCCTTTAAGGTACATTTTGAACTGATAATAAATGTGCAATTAAATATTTTAATCGATTGACAGCCCTAATTCTACTGTGATGTTCCGATTTGAAGTGATTGAGTGTGTTTGTTTTCTGTGTATAAAAAGGTCACACAGTGATCTTGAACACTGACATAAAGAAGCTTATCAGTACAGATATGGTATAAACACCTATCAGTCAACCCCCAAGCAGGGGCCTGGTTCTCTCTGTTCATGTGGGAGTAGCTCGCTGCTTTGATAAACACTTCTATCAGCACCCACTCAGGCCCCTCAACTACTGCCACCCTTTCACCCCAGACGTCCGCTAATGCCACTTTAACAATAAATGCGGCATTAGACGTTGCACAGTTGGCCTACAGCTCCCAGGCTGCAACGGGAGACACCAAATTAATTATCTCCCCTGCATTTGTCCTCGCGCCGTTCCAGAAACTTAATGACCTCCCGAGCGGTCGTTTATTATAAGCCGCAGCAGTGCTACGCATTCCCAGGGCAGGGAACAGGCACCGTCTACCTTTTCTCCAATTCCCACCCACCGCTGCCACCGCCGCCGCCTGTTTGTCGGAACAGGTGTGGGCCAGCGAGACTGCAAACCCCCCCCCAGCGAGCATGATGGGATATACAGCATGAACGAAAAAGAGAGAAGAAACCTCCCACGCAACTGTCAACCGACAGATACTCGCCTCAACTGGAGCATCATTAAGATGATAATGAATTCCATAGTGACCGTGTAGAATGGAGTGGTCTCCCCTTGCACACACACAAAACACACACAAACCTCTTTATACTTAGCCCCGAGTGCCATTTTCATGGGCACGTATAACGCATGTGTGTGTGTGCGACAGAGGGCCAGGGCTGACGACTCCTGCTCCCTCTCCCCCTAGCAACAGACGCAGGGAAATGAATGCCGAGAGAGGAGCAGGGGGGCTTGAGCTTTGTGTAAAATATTACCCTTCGTCTCGCTTACCGCACCCCACACCACCACTCCTCCCTCCCTCCCTCCCTCCCTCCCCTGGCTGTGCAGCAGTTGCTAGCCCTTATCACGGCTGCCTGTCAGTTTAGTATACAAATTAGCAGTCTATCAGGGGAATGCAGGGGCCTGTTTCATCAGTAGGGAGAAGGGCAGAGGCATGCATTGCATTAAAGCCTCTCGCCGCTGCAGACAGAGAGGGTCACAAATCAACGCCTCAGCAGGCCCACAGCCAGCACTAACCAGATAAGGAGAAATGAAGGAAAAAGGACAAGGCATATTTCACCGGAGAGAATCCAGACCTGCTCAAACTCCCTGCAAAGAAGGGAGATGAAGGATGGAGGTGGGCTGGCAGGGGGGGTGTATAAAGCTGGAGGAGGTCACAAATCACAATTTCCAACCCCGCAGATTACAGAGTAACACAAAAAAAAAGGACATGAGAAACAGGTATGGAATTATAAAACGTCAGTGGCAGAGTCGGGGGAAGTGCTTTCAGTTGATTATCGACTGAAATGTGCAGGAAATTAGGGCCCACTTTCTCCTGTGAAGTGAACCTGTGCATGTTAATACCAGCAGAGACAAAACGCCTGCGAAGGGCTCTCATTAAGTGGCATAATGCAATGAGGCACAGTCTGAATTGCGGCAATAAAAGCCGACAGACAAATCATCTCGACCATCGCAATCCATTTAACTCAATTAATGCAACAGCAGATCCGAGCTCAGTGGTTTAAAAGCATGCCTCCCTTGTCAGGCTTAGGGGAATAAGGGGGGGGGGCGGCGGGGGGGCACCAGGAGAGGGAGTTAGTAGTATCTCTTTTAGGGTGAGATAAGGGTCAGTGTGGCACAGCCATTGTACTATGATTAAGTCCTGGAAATGGGGAAGGAGAGAGAAAGACGGAGAGATAAAGGCAACGGGGAAACAAAAGCAGGAGATAGCAGCAGCTCTGTTCGCCACAGCACAGCTGACTCTGGAAAGGGCGTGGCCTCCTTTCCTTTTTAATGTCAAAATGTGTGCCGGCGGCGATAAGAACGGCAGGTAATCTCCCGGTGGAATCAGGGGGCTGTTCGTCATTACTCTCTGGCCCTGATATAGATCAGAGCAGCGGTGGCTCCTCCTGGCTCTCCGGGCTTCTCGGCAGCCCAGATGGCAGATAGCCCTTTAAGACACGGCTCACTGCTCCCCGATTGGCTGGTCAACAGCCACAACCAAATCCCGGCTCCCTCGGGGCCGCTGTGAGGAGGTATGATAGGACGGGTCACGGCAACTCACCGTCCCCGTATCCACATCATCCTTTTGTTGTAAAGCCTTTACCCCATTGTCAGTGTGGGTGGTGGGAAGTAAAAAAAAAGCCTTTCTGGATGTTATTGTCTGAGAGGCAGGATAACAGGCAGGCGGATTATTTCAAAAACAGCTTTCTCCAGAGCTCTCACAATGCGGCACCGTTGTTGCTGTGGAGAGGATCCTGGAGATAATAATAATATTCCTAGTCAGAGCCTTTGCTGCAGTCGAGCTGCCTTCTAACAGAGAGATACACATCATTCTGACTGGCCCGCCGTGACATAATCGCCCTGCGGAGAGCTGCAGGCAAGCTTGGTAGGCAAACCACCTCTCACTGCAGCTTGTTAAGAGAAAGGTGGCTTTAAGCACAGCTCAATAGAAACTCCTATTGAACTTGTTGTTTTTTTTTCCTCGCTCCATCTGAACAATGTCTAGGTGAGTCATAGCCCACCCCGGGCTACACAAGTTACAGTCTTCCTTTCTTCCTCTCTCTTAAGATTGTACTGCGCTTTTGACTTGGATGAATTTGCTAAGAGGGGAGAAAAAAACAAACTCGGCAGGATCTTAAATAATGCAGCGATAAAAAAGCTGTGACCCTTTTCCCTTGCCTCAACCCACACACTGTGAGTTTCTTCTGCAGTGAGAGACAGCGCACAAAGAGAAGAAAAGGCAGAGCTGGCACTACATGGAAATGTGTGGTAGGCATTGGTTCGCTCCTCTGGGCACGGACACCTTTAATGAGAGGAAAAAATGCGCAGCGAGAAGCAGATCTCACACGTACTATGCCAGTGATTTTGAGTAATATGAATCACCTCCCCTCTAACACAAATAAATATTGTTCTAATACCAGTGGGAGTTACAGGCTGGGCGAAGAAAACTACGGGGGATCCACACACCAGTATCCCACAGCCTCCTAAACCCTACACCATGCACACACTGGATGCCTGCAACCCCTGACCTTTCAGCTTCGCTCGCTGCTGAGCTCACTTTATCAGTGCGATGGGGGGTGTGAAACTGTTGATGCTGGTTTAGTAACAGTATCTCTACTAAACTACGACAGCAGCTGAAATGAGGCTAAAGGGAATTTAGGAATGCATCTCGACATCTTTCTCATATGTCTGCTGCATCCATGAAAGTGGGCCAGGCTCTCAGGATCAATACGGACACTTGTCCTGCAGAGGAATGAAGGGGCAGTTGGGGAGGTGATAAAGTGGAGGGAGTGGAAAACTGGAAATGGGGCAAGGAAGACTGGCACTTGTTGCCAAATGTCCCACTGGTCTCCCACCACCACCCGCTTGCCACTTTAAGCCACACTATCCACCCTGCTAGCACAAACAAACATGGTATGCACTATATAAAGGAGTCTCAGACCTCCGAAGCCCCCGGGTCATGTTGGAAAGGGATGTGGCACGTTAAGTGGAATTTACTTTTGATGCAGACATCGGGCCTCAGGTTTCTGGCAGCTGTAACCCAAGCCTCTCCCTGAGGCCTCCCTGCAGGGTTGGACAGGACACCCGACGCCCAAGCAGTCACCTTTAGAAATACCTTCACTGCTCAGCTGCCCTTATAAAAGGGGGGAGACTGATGGTGGTGGCTGTCGGGGGGGTCACTGTTTCCAGTGTAAGTCACTGTTTACAATGGACAGACTTTCATTTCATTACCAAACACAGAGAGATTGCTACTGGAAGAAGAGGAGGATATGTTATTTTTTTGTTATATATAAGCTGCTGCTGAGGTCTGTTCTGTTGAGTGTGTTTTGTTCTGAGGTTACAGCAGGAATTTAATATAGAACGTGGACCCCAGCAGCCCACAGTACGCCCACTGCTTCCTCACAGCAATGCATCCTTTACACTTTGATGTTAAAGTTGGAGTAGGCAGGTTGGAGCAAAAATGATTAAAAAAAAGTTATTTTTATAAAACAGTCACTATGCCCTGACAGTAGTGCATGAGACAGGTAATGTCAAAAAAATCATGTGCCTCCGGTGCTCCTAATGGCATCTGCAAGATTTCACAGACTGGAGGAAAACAACCAATCAGAGTCGAGCTGGAGCCTTGCCATCTCTGACCAGCTGTCAATCACTCACAAACTCCGATCAAACGGTCAAACTAGGCAGCGCTGATCAAATATGAATCAATATTCTGTTACTGTAATGCCTATTTCTAGTGTACTATTAAGCTTTAAAATGAAAGAGTTTGTCGCCATGTTGAAAACAGTTGAGGAAATACCAAGCACCGCCCACCAGCTGGAGCAAACGTTTTCATTTTACAGCTAAACAGTACACTACAAGATGTTTCCGAAAACATTTGAGGCGAGAAATAGGCATTACAGTAACAGAATATTAATTCACATTTGATCCGCCTAGTTTGACCGTTTTATCGGAGTTCGCGAGTGGTTGACAGCCGCCTCCGTTGAATGAATAGCCAATAGGAACACTCTCTCTGAAATGACCTGTGATTGGCCAAAGTCTCCCGTCGTGGGCTAGATATTTTAAAGCCTGAAAACAGAGCCAAGAGGAGGTGCAGAAGTCTGGTTTATCTCAGAGCACTTTAATTACAATATGCTGAAAGGTTATTATGGAATATTTGATGCCAAAAACATTCTGCCTACTGCCGCTTTAACTTTTCATTGACATCTTTATTTCTCTACATGAATGTGCGACAGGGTTTTCACCAGCCCCAAACACCTTTCTTTCTTGACATGGCATAGCGCTTGAGCTCTCCTGTCATCTGTCACTGACAGTCCAGATGTGTGACTTAATGTAGGGTGGGTGGGGAGTGTATAAATAACCATGATGACATATCAGTGGGACATGCCAGGAGCTTTGCTCTGTAAGGGAGAAGGTGCTGAGCTAACTGCGTCCCTCTGGGGAGTCCAGCACAAGCTAGTTTAACGCCAACGCGACAACTGCAGGGACCTTGTGAGGGAGCTTACGGCTTTAGACTTCACACTTACTGTGTAACATCATTCTCACACACCACGCTGTGACCTGACCTTGACAGCGGCCATGTTACTGGTGGTTTTCAATTACAATGATCAGTCAGTACTGCAACTGTACGGGATATAGTTATGAATTGCAAAGACTTATGATAACTGTGGCTGTACAGAGTGATAACAACCTCACAATACCTGACTGGAGGTCAGTTTTTTTAACCTCAAAAGGAACAGTGTGGGGGATCTATTAGCAGAAATATAATATAATATTCATAACTATGTTTTCATTGGAGTATAATCACCTGAAACTAAGAATCGTGTTTTTGTTACCGTAGAATGAGCCCTTCATATCTACATAGCAGTTCGTGAAATCATCAGAAAATTTAATGTATTGATTTGTGTACATAGATACATCGTTATGGTCAGCACGAAATCAATTCATATGTAATCCACATAATTGTGAACTGGGAGGTATTAAGAGCGGTCAAAAAACACAGGACTTTCGCCCAGGAGACTGGTGTTTGTGTTCCGTGTGAAACCACCACGTCAAAGTTGATTTGTCACGTAACTTCTGTACTTAAGTTTCGCCACTTCCGGTGTTAACCCAAACCGCCACCTTTTCTAAACATAACTAAGTAGTTTTGTTGCCTATACCTAGCCAAGTTGATCTATTCCTAAACCTAACTAAGTCGTTTTATTTTGAAAAGACATTTGTAGGAAAAACGCACGAAAAATACGTTGTTGAAAATCGGGCTGAGCGTCACGAAAAAAGGGAAATTTGTGTCTATGTGCAAGAATCAAATAGATAAAATTTCGCAACTATTTCACTAACTGCTGTGAGACTGTGTTGTCTTCACAGAGTCCGCCATGTTGTCCGCCATGTTTCTACAGCAGCCCAGAACAAACAAACCAAAGACCGACTCCAGAGAGAGCCTTTTCATGTACTGACGTTACTTGAAGGCGTGAACTGCGGTAACGTGAGCCGCAGAGTGCAATCAAGTCGCCGTCTGACTCCCGTTGCTCCCAAAGTTGTATAACCATGTTAAGCATGGCCTCTGAGCGAGGCGAACAGCGGTTATGCACTCTACGGCTCACATTACCACAGTCTTGAAAAGGGAGGAGTGAGCGGAGGGTTACTCAGTTGGTTGCAATCTGCAACCACACCACTAGATGCCACCAAACCCTACACATTTTAACTTTAAGGTCAGTTCAGCTCATTGTTGAGCACTCACAGCAAACTGCATTTCCAGTAATTACACAATAATAGCATCTTAACGTGTTGTAATCGTCTATTCTGTGTGCTTTGCTTCTTTTATGAGCCTTGGTGAACTCTGTGTAAACCCACCGGCTGTTATCTCTGATAATAACGTTAACACCTGTGGAGGAATTTGATCTGGCAGCATTCCGAACACAAATCCCCGGACAGAGAAGGAGGGCAGGGTGAGGAGGATATGTTTGATGTGTTTGCATTGCTAGATCAGATTTATGAGCAATCACTGCAGGAAGGACTGCTAAACGTTGTTGGCCATGCCGAGTGTACGCAGAGCATCATTTGCTCTGGATTAAAATATAATGAAGCAAGTGAATGCAACTTTGTTTTACATGCAACTCCTTAAATTATTTAAGTGGAGAGAAAAAACAACAGGCAAAGAATATTCCCCGGAGCCCCTTTTCTGGGCTTGTTCATGATGGCAACAATGAATATCTTAGCGCTTGTTAAAAGCTTTGTTTTCCTCGGGAGTCTCGGCGTACAGTACGAGCGGACTAAATGAGCAAAAAGGACGCCGAGTCACATACAGAGTACGTTCATTTTCACCTCCAGTGTGTCGGCTCCAGTGACGTTATTGGAGTGCGTGTACATAATGCACTGGATTGATTTTTTTTTGCAGTGTATCAAGGTTAAACAGCTCATTACCGCAGCAGTGCTTCGCCTTAACAAACCAGTTTCCTGTCAATAAAACAAACCTGACAATTACACTTTCAAACTACCTCTTGAATGATGTCTGTATTTTCAAATGGATGCAGGCTGCTCTAGCCACTGATTGTCTAAGGCACGCTGATAAGTGGTTTAATTAGCTGTCGTTTAAAACCTTGTACTTGTTTATTCTGAGGTGATTCTATGGCAACCTCTCTTTCCTTTAAAGCCAATTCAACATCTGCACGTCCAGAAACACTCAGCCGGGCTCAGGTGGCTCCGGTCTGTATTTGAATAAGAGATATGCAAACAGATGAAGTCAAGGCAGCAGCTTGTGTGCTCAAGGAGCCTTTTCTCACATTTGAGAGAATCCTTGGATTAGTTGGTCCAGGCTCCAGGGCCTTTATACTGCGTGCTATTCATCCAGCTGAGAAGGGGGGAAAAAAAGCGTGTTTGCATTTCATGTCTGTCAGTGGTAAAGATGTTTGTGGTTGGATAGTAGAGGCCAATGTAAAGAGTCCCAAATGAAAAAGGTGAACATTATAGCCAGCAGAACCCAGATGACCCATCACGCAGGAGAAAACCCTCAGAGCATCTTTCCTTTGCACCTTTTCTGTCCAAGTACAATTAAGTTGGGAGAAGAGGGTTTAATCAAGTGTTTAAAACTGTAGGATGATGAAGAGTGTGGAGTGTTAGTTCAAATCATTCTATATTTATTCCGTATAAGTAACTCTCCAACAAACTGGTTGGAGCCAGTGTTGCCAAACTGGGCTGGTTTCCGCCCAATCGGGCTACTTTTGATTAAGTTGGACTGCTTTTGTCAACATTGTTAAGGTTTTGAAAATATTCTGAAAACAATATTACCAAACAAGCTGTCCATTTATGGTCAATAACACAGAAACACAGAAAATTCAGCAAACTTTGTTGTGTCCACTCACTCAAATGACTCATTTCATTTGAGAAATATTTGATGGACATGAGTTGTATTCAGCCGCCGTTAGGGATAAGGGAGGACCTATTTACATTGACGTCATCATCATTGTCTGACTGCATGCTTTGTGGGTTGTGATAGCTTATTTATCTAACATTTTATCTTTGGTTATTTGATGCAGATATGACTCTTTGTATGCTTATGATGTGTTTTCTATTGGGCATGTAATGGTTTTATGGTTTTGGCTGCTGCCGTTATAGATTATAATTCTTACAGTCTTTAATGCACATTTTTTTGTAACATGTACATATCATCTGTCACTTTATGTACATATTGTAATATGTACATACCTGTCACTGTAAATATAATTCCGACTCAGTGTACATACAGTATATAGACATGTATAGATGTACATACTGTGCATAATCATCCAGTCCATGTATATCCATCTGGTATTTATTTCTTTGCACTATTTGTATCGTTTACAACTTCCGAACACTTGACTTGTATGTAGACATTTTATTTTTATTTTTATTATTGTATTCTTTTATTCTGTGTAAGTACATTGGGAGAGCTGCATAAAAACTTGCATGTATGTATATACTTGGAGAAACAAACCTGATTCTGATTACACAAGTTTCTGGAAAGGTTATGATTTAGGCTGTTTTATATTTAATTGGGGCGGGTTTTAAGTTGTAATTGGGCTGGAAACTGTCAATCAGATCTGGCAACACTGGTCGGAGCACAGTCAGTGAAGGATCCACAGCTATTGCTAGATAGTATATTCTACCAGTGCAGTTTACTGTTTCTGCTGTTAATGTTTTTCAAACATGCTCAGGTGCATCACAGCGGGGGCTGCCCAGCTGGCCTCGTGAACCTGCGTGGCATCCCACCCCACGCCACCCACCGACGTGTAATTGGAGACCTGGTATGCTTTGTAGCAGCCCCTGTAAGGGCTCTCTGAATACTCAGATCCCCGCCCAGGCCGTCACCCACATCCAGGATTGACAGGACCCTGGCGGGATGCCAGTGTGGGGAGGCGAGAGCTTCTGGTACGGTGCCCTTGCACCCACCACAGATCAATACCTCCATACGCAATTATAGTAGCTGAAACAGATGTGCTCACAGGCTTCAGCGCTCTACCTACATTATCGACCACTGTGACGCCCCCTGCTTCCCATCACAGAAACACACGGCCTACACACAGGCATGCTCGCATGCTCACACAAAACAAGCAGACTGGGAACCTTCCAGTTCTCCCACTGACTAATAGGGGTGGGTAAAAAAAGTCAATACAGCATAGTATCGCGATATTTTGCGTGGCAATATTGTATTGATATACGGACGTCAAGTATCGATCTTTTATTAGATTAATCTCTTAACAATCCAAGGTTGTAGCGGGTATTATATCTGGTATTCTGGTATAATCAAATGGTACCAACCATGTCATGTTTGTTTGAAATTTTGGTGAGGAAAAACTGGTATGGCCATTTTATAAGGGGTCCCTTGACCTCTGACCTCAAGATATGTGAATGAAAACTCTGAGATGAACAGAGTGAAAATTGTATCTTATCAGATAAATCAGATGTTGACAAACTGCATAATTTACAGTTGAAAAAAGGTAATAAATTGCAATGTATCACAATATGTCTTATCGCAATACTCAGCATATTTGCAAAATGTTTAAAATCGCAATAACATTGTATCGTGACTTAAGTATTGTGATGATATCGTATCATGGGGCCTCTGGTGATTCCCACCCCTACTGACTATCCAGACAAATTCTACTTTCAGTAGTTTTTACTAGCGCAGTGATGCTTCCACAGTAATGGGTCACAGTAGAAGAATTCTGGGAGGGCATGTGTAGGCCAATGAGGTGGTGATGGCCAAGTGGAAACAATTCTCCTGTCTCCCTCCTGCTGGGAAGGAGAGACTTCAACCTGCTTCTCTGACAGTGACACTTGTTCTGTCAGCTCAGCCCCCACCCTGTCACTAACAGGTGGCCTGTCCCTCACAGCAAAGTCATTTGCCTTGCACAGCAGTAGTCACGGGTAGCCCCAGCCAAGCTGCATTCAGGATTCCAGCATTACAGCTCAGGCCAAGGAGAGAGGTAGTGGCAGAATGCAGAGGAAAGAGCTGGGGGGGGGGCGAGGGAAGGAAGAAAAACCTCCCTCGATCAAATAAATGCCACTGTAAGCACAAGTGACAAGTCTTGTTTGGGGTCGTCCCTGCTCAGGGCCTGAAAGGCCAGCACTGCCTCATCTCCTCAGCTATGTCTGCGAGCAACGTGGGTGGGTGAGAGAGGGAAGGGGGGGGGAGGGAGAGAAATGTCTGATTGGTGCCATAGCCAAGAGTGAGAGCAGCCCAATTATATTTCCTATCCCTCAAGAGCCGGCCAGCCCCCTCTGGTAGAGCGAAGCCTCTGCCATCTCTCCTCTCCTCACCTCTCCAGACACCGCGGATAGATAAATAAATGACAGCCCCAGTGGGGCTTGGCCCAGCCTCCCAGAATACATTGCAGAGGCTGGCTGCCTGCCTGTCCGTTTGCCTTCACCTGGCATTACTGCAGATAGACATTTTTCACATTATTATCGTTGCATCGTCTCCGTTGCCCTGTTCACTCGCCGAGCTGTGGTTGATGATGGCGGCAGAGGACCCGGGGAGATTGGAAGGAAATGTCTCTTGTCAAAGTCAGCATAGCCTAGCTTAGCAGAAATTTAACAAGTTCCCTGGGCTCTCTCCATTCGCTCTCTGACGGAGCACGGAGCCAGGACATGGCCTGCTGACAGCCCTGGGCATGTCACTGTCACTGACACTTGATAGGCCAGAGAGAGGAGAGGCAACAGGGCACAACCCTACAAGACTCACACTTAACTACACAGCTCCATATTGCTGCGTTGCCCGAGCTATAAAAAACCTACTGTTTTGGAAATCTGACTTGTGTATGTAAACTAGCCTTAATCGCCCACGGTCAGGTTGCCTTCATTACTCTGCAAATGACTGTCCCGGGCTGTCACTGTAAAACGTTCCCAACTTGACAGAAAGCCAAATATCCCAGGATGTTTGTTTGTGTTTTTTTCCCCAGTAATAATCAGGTAGAAGCCGACGGAGAAATACTCCAGCTTAAACTGCATGTGTACCAGCATTTTTCCCCCCGCGCTCTCACCACTCCCCGACGGTTAAACCCAAAACCAGATGTTGCGGATCAGTGGGGATAAAAAAACAAGGCGAATAAAAGTGGAGGACGGAATGGTACGCATTAACTATAATCAAAAAGAAACAAAAAGGAGACCAGGACGCTTTAATTACTTCTCACATATAATTTGGTTTTGTGGGGGCAAGCCAGACACTGCCAAGAAAAGAAAGATGAAAAGCGACTTAAATTACATGGAGAGAAAGTGCGGAGGCTTTTTTACACACGGTCCATCTATTCTCCACAACTGGAGACAAGGCTGATGACTGGCCCCAAAACCTCGCTGTAAATTGTCCGTGGATACAGAACTAAGACGCAGCCATGCTAGATCTATTCCGCATGGCCGTGACTTTAAGGAAGGTGTTGAAATATACTGACGAAAAAAGTCTGAACGGTTTCTCTTTTAAAAAAATGTGTCTTTTATGGAACGCAGTCTGTGAGCATCCAAGCTGTAGAGCTAGTTTCCTGTTGTTTTGCCTGAGTATTCATCATCTAAATAATGTGATTTTAATAATTTGTCATGCCGTTCTGCCAAGTGGCTGAGGATATGCGTTATGTTTGGCCACTGGAGAGAGCTTGGATGAGGCCTGAGTGAGGTGCTCTATGAATCTACTTCATAGCCGTCCTCTGTTTGCAGAGTCTCTCTTGACTCGCTGGTGTTGCCACAGTGCTAAATTGCACAGCTGTTCCACAATCTGTGGCGGTGTTAATTACCCAAATGTGAGCGGCAGCTCGTCAGTTCCTCACTAACGAAGGGGCCTGCTTTCCAGCGAGGGTGCCGTATGTTTGGCATGTAGGCCCATTTCCACCCGACGCTCCCCAGGCTGCGCGCGGACCACCCGACACATCCACATCCTGGAGAAGATGCATCTAATTAAAGCTACCGACTCAAATCTGCTTACTAAGGGGGAAAAACACGCGGGCTGGATTAAAAGACGGGGAGAGAGGGGTGGAGTGGGGGCTTTAATACACTGCGAGTGAAAGGGCTTAGGATGGAAATATGAGAACTCTCAATAGTAAGATCCCAGGCAAGGCTGGAAGGAAACGCCGTGTGAATGTGAGCCGATCAGTCAGCGTTTGTCAGTCTGATCCCTTAGCACTTCCAAAGCCCCCAGGCAGAGACAGACAAGCAGGTTGTTTTCTAGAAAAGTGGCTTCTTAACTCTCCTGGTTGGCCCCTCATCCAAGGACGTGTACATCAATTCTCAACTATTTAGAACACGGACTGACAGGACTCAACAGCCTCTGCTGAATGCCAATAACACTTAATGATGTGACCCAAACTGAATACAAATAACGATATTCAACTTTTAACAGCAGCTGTATATAAAAATGTGCCTTTTATCCCTCTCACAGCCTCACATGATGACAGTACATGACAAACCCTCTCCAGTCAGACACTGTACACTGTTAATGCACTGCATTACACAGAACATCACCCCACTTCTTGCGTGCAACGTTCAAAACAAAGGTGTTAAGAACTCCCCTCATGAATCATACTTACTGGCTAAAAGCCTAGCTGCAGTGTACCACCCACCTCCGGTTATACATGAACGCCACGGCCTGAAGTAGCACTGGGAGACTACATAATGAATGCGTGAAGCTAGGTGTCATGGGGGCTCGTATGGTGCACAAAACGATGGGGCAATTAGGCCCACACGACACCTCGGGATGGCGTGATGAAGGACTCCTGGGCTCGTCTCCTCCGCCTCTGTTCCTCTATCATTAAGGATTGAGCAGCCACATCTGGCTAATGGCACGCCTGGGGTTCCTGCTCAAACACTGTGCCACGCCGTGCACATTTAATTACGCCTCATAAAGGTAACAAAAGACACGACCCGCTCTCGGGGAAGCACTGTTTGGAAAACGTGAGGGAAGACGGAGGAGAGAGAGAGAGAGATGAGGGGGAAGGCGAGGAACTGGCCATCTGCCAGAATTACAGGTTGACCTGGGTCGGCAGCTTCAAAAGACGGGGAATTCACTCGAGTGTCTCCACCTCTCCTTGAGATGGGTCCCAATGAGCAGGCTGAGAGCAGGAGATGCTCTGCAGCTGAGAATCAAAGGACCTCTAGTTTGTCTCTCCTTCTTCTATTAGATCATGAACTGCACTAGACGCTGCCGTCGATGGCTAATTGCAGAAGGACTGGGGGGGATAAAAGGGAGGGCGCTTTTGAAATATGTATGGGGTTTAGCAGCTGTTTGAAGTGAAGAGGGACTTCTTTGTCAGGGGGGACGAAAAAAACAACAATAACAACATCATCATAGGAGAATGGCTGTTAACAGCGCCGTGGCCCCTTCCACCCTGCCTCCGGGGCGCCGTGTTGCTCAGCAGCTCATGCAAAGAACTCGCCACATTCAGCCAAGAGCATGAAACACACATTACCCACTGACTGAGTGACTGGCTGACCTATGACTTCACTAGTACCTGGAGGTATTCAAAAGACCTTGGATGGCTGCTTTGTGCAGCACACAGTTGACATTTCGAGTTGAGAGAGGAAAAAAAAAAAAAGAGGAGAAAAAAACATGAGCAGAGACACAAGCCCCAGGTCTCTCAGTGAGCAGATGCCCACATTTAGGAAATAACATCACATAGGAAGAGACGAGGGACAAAGAGGCGCGGCTCATTGTCGAAGCAGTCCATTGTCTGGCAGTTTGAGAGCTGGCTAACGCCACAGGAAAGGTCACTGGTCACTTCCATTTGGACCTGCACATAAATCCCCCGCTGTCCGGCGCAGTTAATAACACAGCCGGCTCTGAGGGAACCGCCATGCAATAAAAACGGGGGAGAAAAATGTATTTTTGTTTTGACAACACCTCCCCGTCCATTTACAGCCGCTGGCCTTGCACGGCCCTTTGCGTTATTTATAACTTAAATGTTAAAAACAGAGACATCTCTGCGGCGCGCATTAAAAGAGGAGCCTGCCAAAGCGCCTCGCTCCGCGGCGGCTTCCTCTCCCGCTGAAGTCTCCCTCTGCTTTCGGTGTAGAGAGTGTTTTATGGCGAGTCCCCTGTCAGGATTAAGATGTAGATCCAAGTGCCACAGGGACGAGCATAAATTCTGCATCTCCCACTGTGGACCCACAAGTGGTGGAGCTCGGGGAGTGTCCTTGAAGTATGAATAACATCACATGCTATGTGTGTCATCTGTTATACAGTAATGACATGTCCTCGGAACAATCCACATCTCCTGTGGCCCATAAGTCTGCGAATGAGGGAACTGCTTTGCTTCTCTGACAGTGGATTTTGTGAAAGGCCATATAGATTATGACAAATACAGTTCATGTGTTCTTCTACTTTTATCATGAACATTTTGTATTTGGACCAGCAAATTCATGCTGGATGTGATGGTGAAGCAGTGTCAGTGGATCTACAGATTCAGCACCAGGGAGACATCCATCAGTTTTAATGCAGTGGAGCGGCTACAGCCAAGGACCAGGGATGAACCTGCTCTCTGTCCAGTAAATCAGAAGGGAAAACACTGGTCTGAGTACAGTTCTTTGACTCTGCGGAATGAGTGGTACGTTGTTTTGCAGTTCTACAGCACATCCCACTTCCATATTTCTTGTTTGAGTTTCTCGCAGAGGGCAGCTTAAGTCTCGGAGTATATAAGCCAATTTGGATTAGCTCCACATTTTAGACAGGTTCCAGTTGGGATTTACAATACTTTTAGAACACGTTCCTCCCTAAGCGCAGCTTTAACCCTAAATGCATCAACAACATATTTAACTGACATCTTTTTTTTCCTTCTTGATATTTCACAGATTGTTGCATATTTAAAGCTAGACGACACTCATATAAAATAGCTTAGCAGGCTGAGGCATTACTTTATAATAAAGACTGATAACGTAACGAGGTTTAAGGCACCTTCGTCACTACTGAGAACACGCTGTTGCATCCGAATGCTTGGGCTATTTTCTTGAACATCTCTTTAGCTCATTTTTCACTTGTGAGTTCATGCACACATCCAGAATAAATCTCCATTTCTTCCTCTATCTCGTCTCCAGGCTTCAGGGGGCACAAGGCATTAGTCTCATGATGCTGGGTTTGTCGTGTCTTCCCCAGCTGCGATCTGCCTGAACTCTTACATTACAAATAGCTGGAGGATTTTTCACCCTCTTATCACATTTGCCAAGCAGGCCTGTCTCTTATCAGCTTTCCGCTAGAGATAAATGGGCTTTTGAAGATAGGAATAAGAGAGGGTTTTTTGCAAGCTAATTCCAGAGCCCCATCTGCAGTAGATTACAGATAGGTGCTGGGGGAGCGGAGAGACAGAGATACATATTTTAATATGTAGGTGGTGGAAGTATCAGGTTAAAGAGTGACTGCTATTACAATGTCATACACTCTACAAGCCGAATACATGCAGAACTAACTGGCAATAAGAAGAGATAATGGACTGAGAATATTTTATTGAGACTTCATCATTGACCGCATCGGTCACACTGCTGGTTTTTGCACCAGTCCTGATGAGAACTAAATGAAATTTCCAACATAGCCTAATCCGGAGCCTGCAGCACAGTATAGACAGTGATTGGCAAGCATAACAATGAGTACAAAAGACACATTTCTCTGTGTGTCTTATCAGGGGGAAAAAAAAGGTTTGGGACATGTAGCAAATAGAAAAAGGTATAATTAAAAAAATATGTTCCAACTGAATGGAAGTCAATTTCTGAGTAAAGCTACCTCCATGTTTCTCAGTGACAATTCATATTTCAACTTATTTATTTATTAATAGATGAAATATAATATATTTCAATTTTTTTTGATTGAAGTCATTGCTGTAACATGTCCAGAAAAAAAGTAATAATAATAATAATAATAAATAGACAATATTCCTTCTATAATATACCAAAACATACATCAGATCTCTCTGCTATTCCAATGTGGATAGATTTTCAAACATGACAACACCTTCGACCGGTTTAAGAAGACTTTTTGCAAAATTCACAGAAAAGTGAAGATCAGAAGAGACAGAAAATGCCACAATGTCCGATATTTATATTCACAGGCTTGCTATTTACCACTGTAGGGATATTAAAGTGATACTGAAAGAGGAAAAAATATATAGCAGAGATTAACGGAGTCGCTATTGAACACAACACTTGTAGGTCCCTATGGAAATATTATAGTAATACCCAGGGAGAGCATAAAGTAGGGCAAATCACTATATAAGCTCACAATTGCAATGTGCGTCTGAGCCCCTATAGGATTATTATGGGAATGTTACAGCTTCTCAAAGGCATGGACTGGTAAATAATAACAGGCAACACTTTGGTTTCTTGGCAAAGGGAGACCAAAAGTTAGTGTGCAGACTTGTGTCAGAAGTGTTAGACTAATATTAACAGGCGACATGTGATCCAGTCTGACCTTGATGGCCGAGATGGGGGAAGAAAACCTAATTAAACAGCTTTTCCTCCCGTGGTTGGACAAGTCAGACACGGGACACACTCATAGTGTGTTAATAATGTCCTGCGTGGTGGATTTAAGAGTGCGTGATAACAGCACATACACTGCAATAACAAGAAAACAACTATGGATTAAACACCAGTGATGTTGTGGTAAATAAAATCATTAAATATTAAAATATATCTTCAATTTCTTCATATCACAATAGGATATTTAAACACACAATGCAGACAAAATGTGGATATTTAAATAAAAAAAATAAAATACATCTATTTATAATTTTCCCAACGCATCTCCAGTCTTTTGGTAACTTCTACCAGTCTGTGTGGAGGAAAATAATTATGGCAACCCTAACCCTAACCGTGCGTAAAAGCTATTTTGGAATGAAAAAGGGTAAAGTAAGTTTGTCTGTTATTCTCCAGTACAATAGGCGCCTCGGTGGAAGGAAAACGCGCCTGCCACCGGCGGAGACGGGCTACAAGAGAAAAACCTAACAATGAACAGCGTATTCACACACAACAATGACTCATTTCGACGGAAACTGTGCATATTATTTTTTTTTTTAATCACCGTTAGCGAATATTTCCCTTGAAAAAACAATGAAAGCAACAAAAGCATCGGTGGAATAGCATGCAAAGCTTACCGAGTCCAAATGCGCTGCGATCGGCCGCGGAGGATATCCAAACCAGCCAGACTGGAGCCAATAACAACACGCATTCACACGGATGTTTAGGCAAGCCTTATTGGGGTTAAATCCAATTTGGAGAAAAAATAAAGATAGTTCAACGGTGAGACGATGAGAAAAAACTCACAACACAGAATAACCTGCCGGAACAATAAATCTTCACTGAGGTGGATTTTTTCCTCCGTGTGTCTCGAGAAAGAAAGAAAGAAAAAAGAAGCGGAGAGATCTTCAGAAAATAGTATCAAAATGCAGTTTCTTTGACTTCGCTAAAGTTCTGGAGGCGTTTATTGTGTCTCCTTTAGAGACAAACACAGCGGATCTTTGTCGAGTCGGAGCAGCGACAGCTCGTAGGATCCAAGTCGGATAGTGAAAGCGCCGATGACAGATCGTCCACAATAGATCCACCAAAGTATTTTGTCGATCTCAGGCAGAAAACGCGACGAAATACATATCCCAGAGGCGCGCGGATGCTTTTTGGTACATTAGAGAGATCATCCGACGGGTTATCCACAAGATCCCGGCGCGTTTAGTGCGGCGAGAAGTCCCGAAAAACGCAGTGCGCTCCGCTCCTCTCCGACCTGCTCTCCGTGCGCAACAGAGAGAGACACTGCGCTGCGCGGCGCGTCAGCCAGGCTGGGTGTGTGTGTGTGAGGCTGTGTGTGTGTGAGGCTGGCTGTGTGTGTGTGTGTGTGTGTGTGTGTGTGTGTGTGTGTGTGTGTGTGTGTGTGTGTGTGTGTGTGTGGCAGCAGCTGTTGAAAATGAGGACAGGACGAGACCAGAGCAATCAATGTACGAGGGCTTGATCTGATTTGTTAACACTATTCCCTATAATGGACCCCGGTTTTTTTTTCAACCCCTTTGTACTCTTTAATGATTTTATTTTATTTATTTATTTATTTTGCTACAGGATTTACAGGAGAATCAATTCTTTATACGTCCTCATTTTATATGGATTAGTTATTTCTTAAGCATATTTTATACTGCATATGCATGCAGCACATATGTAGTGTGTTCAATAATGGAGCTGAAGATGTGTTTCTATATTACGTGATTGAAGTGGTTTCATTAAGCCTCTCAGAAATGTACAGTGAGATAGTTAACCCATACTTTTTGACTGATCTTATTCATGAGCCAAATTCATAATACATCATACAGTCATATTAAGTCTCTAGTATCAGTATCATTGTATCAGCACAGGATCTTTCAAAGGAAGAAAAATATGTTATTTGGAACATTTATTTTAAAATTCTAATTCATGAATATTATCACCAACTGGATACAGTAATTTTTTAGGCTTCAACCATAGCATAGAGAAATGTAAAGCGGGCATAAATCTAGAAGTGCCCCCCTATTGACCCCTCCAGTCTGCATCGATCCCCTAAAACCCTCCGTAGCCTGGGGAGCATGGCTTGGCATCAGTCCTGACCGAGCAGGGCTACCCATCTGCTCCTCTTCCACAGTGAAGATGTTATTCTTAAAATGTACTTTAGAGGAGAACTCTCGGAGGCTAAAGAGGAGGAGGATGGAGCTTTGACGTCTCCTACAAAGTTAGCCCTGTGGTTATCCTGTTCACTCTTACGACCTGCTTAACTTAGCCGTGATTGAAGTCAGGTTGAAAGAGGCTTATGCTTGCAAAATGCCAAGGCAGAATATGGGGCTCCTTTGCAACTCCACCTCCCTGTGGAGTTTTCTGGAGACAAGTAGAAGATTGGTGTTTACTTTCTGCCATGCTGCGTTATACTCCACAGATACCCCTGAGAGAATGGTAGCTCTGTTGTGAAACAAATCCTTTTTTTATAAAGAATGATAAATACAGCATTGTGGATGGATAAATAACACACTGCGATACCCACCCCAGAACTGGGCATCTGCACAGTTTGCCTGTAGGTTAGGCACTGTCTGGCATGCAACAACAATAAGAGTTATGGCCTACTCTGCGGGTTTGTGTCAGGAATGCGAGACTTGTAATTATTTCCCAGCTGACTGTGATTAAGGGTCATCCCCAAGCCTACAGACTTCCATTAAAAACATACAGAGCATTACACACACAAACACATCATCACCCACACACACACACACACACAGGTTAGAGCAAAAGGCGCAGGAGCATTTGGAATTCGACCGGGAAAAGTTAGACGCCACTAAATTGGACTTTGGTCAATCGAGCAATTGGCTGTGATTTTGTTTACCCTAGAAAATAACAGCTTACCAAAAGCATGCTGAAAAGAGCCAGTGACCAAAGAGGGGGAACATACATGACGCTAAACCTGGGAAACATTCCAGGACGACGTATGGAACAGAAAAGCAGATGTTGGACCAGCAGGGCATCATGGGAAACTAGCCTCATAGACGCTAGGAAAAGGAAACAATAGATGTTTAAGCCATAAAGGCATCATCACCCCTAAGGGTCATATTGTATCTGATTTCCCCCCCATCTGTCTTCCATCCCATTGAAGAAAAACTGGAGCAAAACATTGGGTTTTGGTGCGCTGTTGTTGTTTTGTAAGGACAGTACGCAGTCTTTTCCTTTAAAAGGAACCATTTTCTAGCAATCAAAAGAGAAAATATGTCTTTTAATGGTTCCAAATGTGCCTTACTTCCTGTTAACTACAAATCAGTCAGCAATAACATTAACTGGGGTTTTGTTCAGAGTTAAAACATTGTGCAACGCTGGAAACATCAACGTGTGTTCAGGCAACGTATTCTCATACAACGGTTTGTATGATATCTTACCAAAAGTTACTCCTCATTTTTTGTGTGTTTTCTTACGAATGTCCAGCAACACGTGTCAATTTCAGCCTGTTACATGGACACAGTCTTTTCAAAATAAACTTCCGTCTTCACAGGAAATGACTTGGTTAAGTTTAGGCAACAAACTACTTGGTTAGGTTTAGGAAAAGATCGTGGTTTGGGTTAAGACAACTACGGAAGTGGCATTACTTAAGTACGGAAGTTACATGACAAATAAGTCCACGTTTGGGTTAAAATAAGTACCGAAGTGGCGTTACATAAAGGGACAATTCGGGTGTATTGAAGTGGGGTTGTATGAGGTACTTATCCATAGTAGGTGTATTACTTACAGTAGATGACGGTTGGCGTGCCACCAGCATCGAGAAACAGACAGGAGCACCGGCACCGGAGCAAAGCAATACAGTGCTGTGGACGGGGACGGCAGCAAAATGTACTTTAGCCACCTAAAAGAAAGGCCCACCTAAAACATTGATATCCCTTTAAGTGCATGCTATATTTAGAATATTTTCTGATGGCGAACTGAACTGAAAGTGAAACGTATCTATGTACGGAAGTTACGTGACAAATAAATCAATGCAGACTTCTGGTTTCACACGGGATATGAACAGCAGTCTCCTGGGCTAAAGTCCGGTGTTTACGGCGCATTCATTTTCATAGGTATAGCTACAAATAGTATATAAGAACATCCTGGTACAGGACGTGTATTAACGCAGGCCTGCTGTTATTGATCAGTAATTAGTTCCAATGTATAAGCTAATCGCACATATAGCAGTTTTGAGGCTCTTGGAAGACACTATTCATGCAGCTTATGATGTCTGATTGAGAACAATCACAAGAAGCGAGAGAATCTTTGAGACAGTGGAGATGGACCACATGAGAGAAGCTCTAGTAGGATTCAGTCTTAAGCTAGCGTGGCCACATATAGCTCCCATGGTAGAGGTCTAACCACTACAGTACATCACCTCTGGGAAAAAAAGGTTGGGTGTATTTTCTGTCCTTCAGCACTTTAACAGCCAGCTTTGGGCTTCACGTCCATTCAGCGGTGGGCCGCTAATGCTGCCAGCCTCGGCCAGGAGAACAGTTAATCTCAGGTAAGCCCGCGCTGACTGAGTGGATCTAGAGGCCTGGTCCAAATATCTGCCTTGTGGAAATAGCATCTGGCATACAATACCCCCCCCAATCCCCCTCCTCAACAGCTTTCTAAAATAGGTGCATGTACAGTAAAATCTGTTTGGTAAACAGAGAAGCCAGGCATGTAGATAGAAATATGTGGATCTAAGATTGAAGTGTTAATATCGACCACAATGAGCACTTTTAATATGAATTTATTCGCCAAATATTTCTTGGAGGACGGTATTTTGCTGCTAACAGCTCATCCTCCTGTTTTGGAAATAGAGACTCTATCAAGCCTGAGGGCAGACAAATACAAATGAGCTCAGTAGCTGATTTCAGAATTAGAGGTAGCAGGGATTTAATGTATGCTTTAATGAAGCTACAAGTATTGATATTTTACGATGGAGACACAGGCATGGAACATTCACAGAATTGACATACGCCTCATACCGCATTTATCGGCTTAGCTAATTTGGGCTATATGTTATTTTTTACTGTTCAATAAAAGCAGCAGCGCTGGGCAGTTAGTCTAACGAGAAAACTACACTGGAAGTTTGAATCCCAGCTATATCCACTTTGAATCCTCGCCATAATGATGGTGGAGAGGCACAACATAGGCTGTCATCACCAAAACGGAACACAGTCATGTTTTATTCCATTTTATTTCCGCAGCTGTACATTGTAATTTCTATCTGGAGAGTGCCTTGCAGAATCCATGATTTTTTCATTACGGGGGCTCGAGTAGCATAGACCCAACGATGGGAGAATGAGCACCTTAGTCAATGACTCCCATCTTTCAATACGGACAACATTTCTAGGTCATCCATTTGGAGCACCGGCATACTCCAGAACACAAGTAGTGCTACTGAGAACCGAGGCCAGACGATGTCAGACACTTTGAAGGACTCTCAGGAGACCCAACTAAAAGTAAAGGACTTTACAGTAATAGAGGAGCTCTAGAGATGTGCAAGCGACCTAATAAGATAACAGAAACAAAATACGCCATAGGATTATACGTAGAGATGTAGTAATGGATTTTCGCTTATATGCAGTCTGCAACTCTGAAATCACATTCCTGAATCTATTCCATGTGTAGAGCTTGTCAGGCAGCTCGTTTTTTAACCGTCTTGAAAGTTGTGCTCATCAAAGCCCTCGTGGCAAATGTTTCTGGAGGTTCCTGTTCGACATGAAAAGTCGTCCTGATTGATCGAGGCGATGTAGAACAAAAAGCGCCCTCCGCCAGGCACATTAAAAATGAATTTTCTCTGGGATTCAAAGGGCTGCGCTGCTAGGGCAGAGGGAGATGAGAGCTGGTAACTCTGCTAGTTTGCCTCGGGAGCCCCTCTAGCAGCTAGTCCCAGCTGATCCATCCATCAGCCTTCAAGCCCACAGAGGTGAGTGACTGTTTGAAGGCTCTGCCGGCTACCTTATCCTGAGGCTTAACAATCCAATATTGGTTGTTGCCGAAGATAATTACTCTCCATTGATGGTGGAATACCCAGGGCTGGCTGCAGCCATTTGCATTGCCCAACACCACAGATCGATCAGGGGGGAAAAGCAGTTGGGAGCTGATAACAGTGTTGCGTTAGACTAACGTTTCTAGGAGGGATGTTATGCTCTCTCTGGCTTTTATTCTCCTACACCCCCACCCTCTCACGGCCTTCCTCCCCCACTCCCTCCTCTTTCAATGAACAAGGTAAAGAATGGCTCCCACTGATAGAATCAGCAAGGACATTGCTGTCTTTATTCTTCCTCCAAAAAGCATGCACATGTCACCTTGACATTTTTTTATCTTCTTCACAGTGCTGGCAGGCGAAAATGTGCAAACTAGATCCTGCATTTGATACACGATTGTTTATGGAGCCACAGCTTTCATTTTCCATCCTTCTGAGCTGTTTGGCAGATTGACGGAAGCAAAAACTACACTTTGCTGCTCTTGTCTAGAAAACATGGAAACAGAAGGCGCAGCCTTGTGTGGTCTTGTTGCTGATTTGTCTCCACCAGGGTATAATTTACACTAAGAAAAGAAGATGGAAATTGGAGAAGTGAGATTAGCAAGTAATTTATGGGCACTTAGCAGGGTGCCTGCAATAACAACCTCTGATATGCTTCACTGCGGCGTTGCATTTGGAGAGGACGGCCGTGTCACTTGCTCCAGAGTTATAGAGCCCACATACAGGACGACCAGACCCTACCAAATTATGCGTGAACACTGAAAGTGTTCGCAATAATCAGAGCTATCTCACTGCCTGGGATGTGAAACAGAAAATGAAAAACAAGTGGTGTCATTTTCCCTTGTAATAAAATTTCCATTCCTTTAACAAGATAAAAGGGAATTGTGCTCCGACTCAGAAAGTGTGAAAGACGTTTGGAGATGAATTTTTCATGCACATTGATAATTTAATACAGACTGGCACCAGTTTATTAACATTCTATGACTCCTCTTGCTCTCTGAGAATAATAACCATATAGTCTGTGGCACTTTGGAGGGAACCGCCATTACTCCCTGATCAGGTGGTCAAAGGTTACTGCTGCGAATCTGATTGCATAATAACTATTGTAAAAAGCATGAATTAGAACTGCACAAAATTCTCACAGAAAGAAAGAAAGAACGTCTGACCTCCCATTACAGGATATCAACAAGCTCTTGACCTCATGGCAATGTGCAGAAAATAAAGAATAAGGCGACACTGAGCTGTTGGGGGAAATACTGTAGATGATGTCTGAGCCAACAGTGGCCTCTTAAAAGGCGATAAGGCCGCGCAAAGTGAGCACCGGTGTTCAAGTTCTAGCTAAGAACAACTCGCACAGCCAGACAAGCTGTTTTTTTAATGTCTGGTCTGACATTCACGGCCAAGTCGCACAGATAACAGACACAAAGATAAGTATTTTACTCCCCATTCCTCTTGTATTAGAAAACAACAGATAACCAAGAGCACACTAAAACTCTGCAGTAGTTCAGGTGCAACGGCGGTTAAAGACATGAGCGGGAGAAAATGACAGAATATTTGTTACCATGAGAAACACCGAGGTGCCGGCAGAGACTGGAGTGAGATTAAATATAGGGTTACCGGAGCAAAGACCTAATCCATTCAGAGACAAATGCCGGGTCTCTGAAGCACATTTGTTGTGCGGCCTGAGGTTTAACAACTGGCATTATAACTCCATTTCTCATCATTACCTCCCTGCACTGTGCCGCTGCAGAGATAGGGTCAGCCAGGGAAAAGAGCAGAGAGAGTGGGAGCAAAAAGGAGTGTGGATAAGAGACATGATGGAGACCACAGAGGACATATTGTATAAATTCTAGGGAAGTCAATGGATTAACATATTTAATAGCGATTAAATGCATGATTGTTCATAGTTTATCAGGATTAATTGCAAATTAATTGCACATTTTGTATCTGTTCAAAATGTACCTTAAAGGAATTGTCAAGTTTAATACTCTTATCAACATGGGAGTGGGAAAATATGCTTGATTTGTGCAAATATATGTATATATTTATTATTGTAAATCAATTAACAACACAAAACAATGACAAATATTGTCCAGAAACCCTCACAGGTACTGCATTTAGCATAAATACATATGCTCAAATCATAACATGGCAAACTCAAGCCCAACAGGCAACAACAGCTGTCAGTGTGTCAGACTATGACTTGCCCCAAACTACATGTGATAATTATTATTATCAAGTGGATGTGTCTGTAAAGGGGAGACTCGTGGGTACCCATAGAACCCATTTTCATTCACATATCTTGAGGTCAGAGGTCAAGGGACCGCTTTGAAAATGGCCATACAAGTTTTTCCTCGCCAAAATTTTGCAGAAGTTTGGAGCGTTATTTACTGTTGCCTCCTTCTTGGTACCAATGGATTCCTTCTAGTTTCATATGATGCCAGTATCTCCACTCCAGCTTTAAAACTGAGTTCGCTACAGCCTAAAAACCGCAAGTTGCATTAATGCGCTACAAATATTTGTTATCGCGTTAACTTTGACAGCCCTAGTAAATTCCTGTATGTATTTCCTGCAAATTCCAATTTCAGATTCTGATTGTATGTGTGTAACATTGTGAATGTCATGTAAAAAAAAAAAGAAAAGGAAACTGTGTGTGCCGGAGCACAGTTGTGCACATGCGACGTCTCCGCGGTCGCCATATGCCGCCGCATTTCTCGGTGGAGGATTGAATGTGGGCACAAGTGCTCCCAGCAGTAAGTCAGCGCAGTGTCAGATATGGAAATCCAGCAGCATTCATGAATGATACAAGGCCTGCTCTTTAGCCCCACACGTCAAAGGATTTGCCAGGGTGGATGAGGCAGATGCTTTGACAGATTTAAGGGAGCTGGGGGAGGGTCTTTTGGCTTCCCAGCGCGCTGCACACCAACTCTCTAGTGTTACAGAAGTGTATAATAAGACCCCTTGAGGAAAAGTGTTAGGGAAAAAAAAGAAGCGCCCAGGCTTAAAAAAAGGACAAAAACAACAAAATCTGATTGCATTCAAGGCCTTATTAACATATCCTTTCACCAGCAGAGGATGCCACTGGTTTTAATTCAGTAAGACACAGCTGCTGGGGCCCCGCAATTTCTATTTTGACTGTATGATTTAATCAATTATGGCTCTAAAACTATGGCTTAATTAACTCCATGCACAGGCGGCTGCTTTTCACAGGAGCCATTCAGGAAAACAGGAAAACAAAATGGCTGCCGGCTTCCCTCGTGCTCCAAAAAGAGGCTAAGATGGTGGTGGGTAGATTAACTATGCCCTGTGCAGTTTATTGATTCACAGTTTTGTCTCATAGGGGATGTGGAACAGGAACACTGTGCTCTTCATTCTGTGTAGCCGTGACCTTGGCCCATTTTCAGACTTCCAGAGGAGTGTTTCTAATAAATAAAGTTAGCGAGTCTTATAAAGTGATTACAAAATGTTGTTTTCTACTCATTCTAGTGCATATGGATTGTTGCCCAATAATAATGTCGCAATGAGTTTCTCATGATAGAATCCACGAAGCCGCCTTGTTTCTGAATGCGGCCGAGAAAACGCGAAGAGAAGCCGAGTAATCTAATATGAACTCACGTCAGGGCAGGAAACCAGCCTCCATCAAATAGGAAAATGGTCAAAAAATAGTCCCCCTTGCAAAACACGAATCAACAGCAAGTAAATGAGTTGAAATTGGGTTAGGAATATCACATTATCATCCAAAATTAAATTGAATTATGGACCAAGACGCCAGCTGTTTACACTGATCCCTTTACTGAACTGGTGGCAAACTTCAGAGTTGCTCCAAAACTCCAGTCTACTTGGAAAACCCAAGGTAAACAAACCACAAGTCAACTAATTGCAGTCAGGTGAACTGAGGATCCAAACACCGGCGAACCGTGAGATGGAACCAGTGTAAAAACTTGGGGGGGAAAAAGAGGCAAGGCTGGAACACAGCAGCCATTTCACAAGCAACGCTACCACAAACCGAACTTTACCACATCAATCAAAGAACAAATCAAGCTTGTGAATCCCTCTTTTCATCATGCCACACTTCATACACTACCCATGTTGTACTCTTGTTTGGCATTTCGCCGGAGAATGGCCCCTTTATTCCGGGAGCATGAGTCTCTGGAATATCACCACCAGCTAATGACACAGTAATGATGAAGAGACCGAGAAAATTGCTGAAATTAGATTTCAACCGTTTACAGCACATCAACAGAAAATTGTCTTTATTCAATCACATCTCGTTATTGTATAAAGTACAGTCCAACTGAGGCCATGCTTAAGGCCACGTTATTACTCAGTATTGAGTTTGTATGTGACGACTTTGGGAAGTAACAACGCGACAAGAAACACATTTTACTGCTCGCCTATCAAATCCCCAGTGTGGAAATGAGTCACTGCAAATGAGTTGAGACATTAACACCAGTCAGATGGTTTCCATTTTAGCCCATAATTGTGTGTGTCAGTAGTAAATCCTATATTCTTAGCCAGAAGACCCTTGCCCTCCAAACTAATGGCTTCCACATCAGAGGTTAGGGTTCTCAACCTGAATATCTTAACCTATAAAGAACCTTAGAGGGAAACGTCTTCTCAGCAGTTCTTGGTAAAAGCCCATTTCCCCTCTCGACTCTTATGCCCCCCCCCAAATTGATAAGTTTTAATTCATTTTGATGAAGATGTCTGCTAATCTGTGGGGCCTTTGTGCATGTAATATGGATTAGGCACTTTAGCTCAGGGAGCTCAGTCATGATGCCAGAAAAGCCTCTTTGCACCACAGCTCCCTCGTTCATCTGGCCACAGGCCTGCTGTGACTTCTAACCCTGTCCTCCCTCGGGACATACCCCGCACGACCAGTCCTTCCATTCCCCCAAGTGAGCTGCCCTCGCCCCTCCTCATGCCGGACCCCAGCGGGGATAGGGGGGTTGATAGAAGACTGGTGCAAGGGCAAGGGCCTTCCTCGCTAATTACACCAATACAGCTCCAGAGACAGAAGCCGAGAGCCTTTGACATCAGTTTCATATTGGTCTTTTGTTCCTTTGTTCCATTGTGCCTTTGTAGACTGGCTGCAGGGGTTGTCGATCACAACTTCCAGCTCGCCCGAGCTTCATTCCGTGCAACGAAAAGTGACTGCACGCATAAAGCCCACCATTTTCAAACTGAAAGAATTATTCCACTGAGTTTGGTGTTCAAACATGAAACGAATGTCATTTATTTGAGCGTATTATTTCCTTTTCCCTCACACATAGGCTGTCCAATAAGACTTTCCACTTAACAGGTTATCTAAATTCAATAACTCGGAAATCCCCAAACTAAGTGCATGCATGCTGCGTTGCATTAGAGAAAGGTGACGCACGCAGAAAGGGAGAACCGTACAAAAGCAGACATCTTACTGTGCAGCTAAAGAAAACATGTTTGGTCCACTAAAGAATAGATCACTACAATCACAATGAAAAAAAGAATGAAAGAAATCTGACCTTAAAAGTACAAAATCTGTGGTTGGGCTTTGTGTGGGAGTATTTAAGAGTGCCAGCTGGGATCTACTTTCCCCTCCACCTTAAAGCTCTTTACTATTCTCCGCTTAATTTGAGAGAGGCTTTCAAATTCCTGGGATTCCTGCAATGGATCAAAAAAAACCTTCAAATATCAGGATGTCTCATGGCTCATCATGAGACCTCTATCAGGGAAGCCTTTTGGTTTGCAAATGTATTCTGATTGGTAACATCACTTAAACAGTACAGACAGTGTACTTATTATAGCCTGCAGATGTTCACAGGGGTAAGCTGTTTACTACTTCAAAAGTCTACAAAATCTGGACTTCCTCCCCTCGAACAGTATGTATTTCAGCAATAAAAGAGGTTGTTTATATAGCAATCAAGCCACGAGCTGGAAAGCGGGGGAAAGATTGCAGAAGGGGGAGAGAAAAAAAACTCAACACAAAACCACTCGATCCCTCTTTAATAGAAAGCAGAACGATGGCAGCTGACTGGGGTTCCATCGTAAAGACAAACAAGCATTAACTGGGATGTTTTAAAGGCAACAACAGAGGGTTTTTATTTAATGTCTTAAAGCTTTAATTGGCGCCTGTGTTATTTCCTCTTCAAGGGACTGAGGGTAACAGTAAACCCAGTGTCAAAGAGGAGGGCCTCACTGGCTGCGGCGACCCGGCAACTGGCTGCCCTCGTCGGGCCTCTGCATCTGTGATCTTTACCAATTGAGCTCAAGAGGCTACGCTCCCCTGGCCCCCAGCTGCCAACAAGGCAGGCCTCTCAGCCAGGGCCTGGGAGCCTAATCGGCCTGGAAGGGCCCTGTCAACCACTCAGCCTCAGGGTCACATATGGAAGTGACTAGAGCTGTTCTAAGCCACCTGGGGATATTCATAAATCTCTAGACTGTTTCCTTAAGCTAATAATTGAGGAGGGCCACCTCGTCCCGTGAGTTGTGTCTGGCGATATTATGGCACCAATTTTGCACTTTCCACTTGCTGTCTCCCTGCTAAACAGGAAGTAGATATCTAAGGTAATAGCGGTAACTAAATTGCGCTCTAAACAGCCACAGGTTTAGGTCCCCTGGAGACTTAATTTTTGAGCTATAGGGGAAAGCTAGCTATTGAGTTCCAGAAAATGTAGACCACCACCTCATGCAGAGAGCATCAAAGTTGGATGTCAAAGCGAAGCTACTTTACCCGAGATCTGGCTTGATACGTCACAAAAACTTTTCAGTCAATGAACTTATGTACAATAACTGTGTGTGTCTCTCTTTCTCTTGCATGTCTTCCATGTTTTAATGTGCTGAGGGTGGGATCCAGTAGACAGACCGTGGAACCAGTAAATCTGATACTCTCCTCGAGGAGAACAAGCGCTCCTTTATGCGAACGGTTTACAGCTCCATATGTATTTTCGATTCAGATTTATTTAGTGAGGGGCTCGGTAAGACCCCTGAGGGATCCATAAGCCTTAGTGCTCCATCTCCACCTCTCTTGTTAGATTTACGTCCTACAACAACACAAACAAAACTCTTGCTTCTCCCCCAGGAGCCCAGCTGTGAATCAGAGCAGCTTCCATCTGAGCTAAACACGCAAAACAGGAAGAGGGGGAGAAAGACAAAAAAACGAGCTAAATTCACACTGTCTGGGCTAAACACAGTAGGAGGAGGTACGAGAGTTGGTGGATAGAGGTGGGAATAGCTTTATGGTGGTGACACATGCTAGCCAGTCCATAATCGTTTTGAGAAGGAGACACAATTGAGGAGGTTCGGCCAAGTGAGGCTAAGTGGGATTGATGGAGCAAAGCTCGGGCACTTGCCCAGACTGAAGACACATTGGGGTCTACGGTGAATACTGAGCTCCAGCCCGGGCTCACATACAACATGATCTGGGCTTTACACAGTCAAAGCCCTCCATCCTTCCTCGCATTGTCTTGTCTGACATGTTGAAGGATGTGAGGGAGTCGGGTGCAGACAAAGGCCTCTCCCGGCTGGCCCATTAGCCGGAGAGAGCGATGTCCAGAGCATTGGAGTATGTCCCCTGCTGTCGGGTGGGGGGCTGTTTTATTAATGAGCCAATCGAATGAGTGCAGGCTGGGGGCTGGTCACTGCTGACTGTAGGAAGCACCTTGGGCGGCCAGCCTGGTGAGTGAGTGTGGCTGGGAGTCAGAGGACCGATCCCTGCAGGGGCCCCAGCCAGTAATGTACTCCCTGGCGGGCCTCGGCGGAGGCACATTTGACAAATGGACTCCTTTAGCAGAGCTGTTGCCGGGGGGATCTGGGCTCTGGTGTTGGCTCATGGCTGGTTTACCTGCCCACCGCCATGCTCGCTTCTTCATCTGCACTGCCTCCCCTGAGCTCAGACAGCTACTGACTGATAATGAGGCCATGTACACATGAATGGATGGGCCAGGCTACCAAAGACACACAAACGTGCAAGCAGCACGCATACACATACACAGACAGAGCCTGACTGTGCTGAGATAGGCAGGGCTGGTGGGCGTACAGTATGTTGTTAGCAGCATTGTGTAGTTGGAACTGCTACTGTGATGTCTGTGATGGATGATTACAGTGGAAAACTGGCAAAGAAAACCTTGCACTATCTTTGGAAAAATAGGGTAACAAAAGGAGCTTAACGTAATATGCAACGATTAGCATTGGTCATTAGTCAATATTTGGATAAATGCTTGCAAAATAACTTACAATAACAGCAATTTACACAGATTTGATTAGGCTTTTGGAAAACATTTTACGATTTTGTTTTGACAGTTAATTTACTCGCGAAGTCCATGTGTCATGTCTACATCAGACAGAGACAGGAAGTCGGTGCTTTGGCATTTGCGGCATACTCCCTTTCCACAGATTAAACTTTTGTTGACATTTATCTAGCACAAAAAAAAAAAATCAAATCTTTAACGGACTTTCTTTTTTTTTATTTTGGGCAAACAATCTCTTGTTTTCTGGTGTGGTGGCAGATGCTGAGGTGGGAGACAAGCGTTGCGACAGATCTGGATGTGTGTAAACAAGGAGCTGAGTGCATTTGTGTTTTCTTCATGCGGTGCAGGATTGTGACAAATTCCAGAGCAAGTCTCTAGCGAGTCCCGCCGCTTTGGTGTCAGCGCCGAGCGGCTGTCTGCGCGTGATGGAGCCGAGGAAGCGCTGAGCACCGCGGCCTCCCTTGGGATGCGTGCCGAACAAGATGTCGCCTGTCAAGCGGGGAACATTTGAAAATAAATAACATCAATGATGATTTCAGTTTACTTGTCACGAGCGTGTGCGCTTTGAGAAGTGATGCCATCACTCTGCCGGGGATGCAATCGCTCCTCTTCCCTTCCCCCCCCTTCCCTTCTCTTCTGAGACAGGCCTCGGCTGCCAGACGCACTCCATTTCCTATTCAGATTCAACATCAATCTGTTGGAGGCTCCAGATATCAGTCTTAACAAGCTCCGCGGTGAGACGTGTGCAGTGATCATTCATTAGAGCCTCGGAAACAACAATGGTGGATTACTCAGTAGCCTTTCTCTAAATCTTTGAACATATCTGCTTTCAATGGGCAAAGGTTACTTACATTACCCTGGGTAACCTGGATGCACATGATAGTTTATGATTATATGTGCTCTATTGCACACAAGTACAACAAAACATTTTCCATTACTTGCGCCAATATGAATGGCTTTATGCATTTTGGGAATTCATATGCCTCTAATCTGTGTTATATTGAATTGTTCAGGAAAATTTATAGTCCCTATGTAGCCAACTAAAATGTCAAATGGCAAAACCAATAATTACAGCAACAATTCCACGGACAATTTATTAGCCTTGACTGGAACTCAGTTTGTTCAATAACTCAAGGCAAAAGGACAGGTGAGACCATTCATCAGATACCCGAGTGTGTGCGTGTGTGTGCGTGTATGCATGCCTATGCACTCATTTGGCCTCAGCACATTGGAACGAAGCCCAGCAGGGGAGCCTGAACCGATTGGAGTCTCAAAAAAGACCAAAGAGCACTTGTAACACAAAGAGTTTCATCTCAGCTCCTTAAGGAGAACCATCTGTTGTAATGCGGCCTTTCTCTCGCTCTCTCTCTCCGCAGCTCAACAGTCGATCGCAGGTCAAGAGCAGGAAAACAAATGTGCACTGTGCACATGTGTCTGTCTGTCTGCCATTCCTCCAGCCAGAGATTACATATCAGAATGTTCTTTTGGCAGCGCCGCAGAGGAGAGAGGGGGAGAAAAAAGGGTCCCCGAGGTATGGAGGAAAGATCTGACTTCCTTAGAAAGGCATCATAAATTGTTTGCAGAGTGTTCGTCTCTTGAAGGCCGGGGCTCATCTCAAGTGGATGGAGACTGTGGGGAGGGGAGGTGTTGGAGGAAATGCAGGGGGACTGGATGAGGTGAAGGAAAATGTGGGGAACTGAAAGATGGGGAGTTTAAGCATCTGGGTTTGGCGGTCACGTAGAGGGGACGTCTGAACATGCTTGCTTTTTGGAGGCATTACCTGCACTGTCAGGGCCAGCAGTCCCACCTGCCCATGACCACTCTGGCAACACAGGAGGAGCCAAGGGAGTTCAGGCTTATCTGTGTCCGTAGCTAGCTGGGTATGTACCGACTGGGAGCACAGACATGCATTTCTACCCGTCAGCATGTAAGTGTATGCCATGGTCTTTCATCACCCCACAACCCCCTCCAACGTCGTCCTATTTCCTAGCTAGCCTGCACAAAGTGAATCAACCTCTTGCTGGGCACCTCAGAGCCACAGGCCTCTAATGCATCCATGTGTTTCCCTCTCACTCAGCACATACAGTGTCTGCCTTTGATTTGAGGCTGGACCGAGGGGCGATCGATCACGGTTTAAAGGCCCCTAATCAGGAACAGGAAGGAGGGACGAATAAAATCATACATCATGGCTCTCTGGCTGCTGGCCTGCTGCTATTCTCTCTGCCGTGCTTTCTCTCTCTCTCTCTCTCTCTCTCAGGACTGTGTTTGATGTCTAGAAACAACCAAAAGCACTAAGAGCAAGTCTTTGCATTTAGGGAGAAGAGATTGAGGGTCAAAATGAAGCACCCACCAAAAAAAACCCAAGGCCCAAGATAACAAGCAAGAAAGAAAAGATGAAAGAAAAATGTACAAATGCTTCTCATGCAAATGATGTGGTCCTGTTCAAGAGCAATCTGTAACAAATATGCTACCTTGTTTTGACCTACTGCAGTGAACCACTAACCTGAACAGGCAGATGGTTTGTTTACACAGATCCATCTGAGAAGCCGTCATTGGAAACTGTTTGGAAAAGGGCAGGCACTATCAAAAAATACTTGGCAGGTGATTGGATGAACCATCTGTCAATCAAACTCTTGCCGAAGCCAGTCGGGAGAAGAGCGAAAATATCTTTTCCATCGATAAAAACCTTTAATGCCGTTCTTTGCTCTTCTTTTCATGAAGAAATACTATTGCAGCATCTACTCTAACATTGAGTCACCACTGTTGTTTTGAACAAACAGTCGCCTCTCCGTGTTGCGTCACAGCTCCTTACAGGACGCTGATTGGTCCATGCCCTGAGGCCTGTACTACGAAGCACGATTTTGGGTTAGCGAGGTATCTTCTATTCTTCTATTTTATTCTATAAGCAACATATTAATTTAACGGAATAAACATAGTAATTATAGTCAGATCTACCCGCGCTCTAAACTGCAACCGTGTTACTTTTAGCCAGGAGTATGTGTTTAACTTCTTCGTATTTGTCTAATATTATAGTTTGCTCTTAGCTTGTAAAATATGCCATTCTGTTGACAGCAGACTTGTCCATGTTTGTGATTGGTCATATGCTGCAAACACCTCCCCTTTTATGTGAACGCGCTCATAGCCAGATTGACAAACCCCGGGTTGATTTACCGAGTTAATAACCACCGTCATAGGACCGTTTAGCATGATTGTGGTTGTTGGGGTTATTTAAGACAGATAATGAGAAGACAACCTGGGTTTGTTGAACTTGCTTTGCAATACAGGCCTCTGGCTTGCCGGACACAAACGCGTTACTTGAAGCCTGACAAGATGAATTTTTGTGTGATATGTGATCCTGCGATTATCGCATGATTTCGTGACATTGTGCGATAATCCAGCTGTGATACAAGGATATTTGAAAACAGTAGTGATATTTATCCTTCCCAGTTTTATCACTCAGATGAACGGCATTTATGATAAATGGAGAAAGAGTGTAATTATATTGAAACCCCAATGAAAGAAAGAAGCTATCAAATGTAACAGAACTTGTGCGGCGGACCACGCTTCCCCAAGGTAGCTCACCTTGGAGAGATGGAGCGTAATCCATGACAGGCACAGGGGCTTAAGATGTTGGTGACCAAAAGAAGAAAGGGATAAACAGAGGGAAAGAAAGAGTGAGAGGAGTACAAGAAAAGAGAGTAGTAGTGAGTATGCGGAGCAGAAACCCAGAAGCCCTCCTGTCATTTGTGGCCTGGCGAAGCCTTTTATCTATGCCTTCTCAGATGGAGTCATGTCGAGAGTGGAGAGCGGGAAAGAGGGTTAATGAGCAGCATTGACTGCTATCAGCCTCAACAGTGCCCAGGCCCCTGGCCTTTATAAAAGAATCATATCCTTTCACCCTAATTAAAAGGCAATGCTTTTACCTGGAGGGTGACCCCTCTGAACCTGCCTGCTCTGTCTCTTTAACAACCAGCCCCCCCCCTCTCTCCTCACTTTCAATCTGTCCATCTGCTGATTCCTTTTCCTCTTGTCCAGATCCCAAGAGAATGGTGGACTGCAACTGGTGCCATTTATATTGCCCCACCAAAAATGAAGAAGTATAGTGGCTGCAAAGAACATGCTTAAAGGGATAGTTTGAGTGTTTTGAAGTGGCGTTGGATGAGGTACTTATCTACAGTAGGTGTATTACCTACAGTAGATGAAGGTCGGCACGCCGCCAGTTTGGAGAAGCAGATAGGAGTACCGACACCGGAGCAAAGCAATACAGTGCTGTAGACGGGGACGGCAGAAATATGTATTATAGCCACCTAAAAGAAAGGCTCACCCAAAAAAAATCTATATCAGTTTAAGTGTACGCTATATGTAGAATATTTTTACCGCTTTATCTTGCCATCAGACAGCCCTTTCCTTCTCCTTTCTGACGGGGAACTGAACTGAAAGTGAAACTTATCTGTGTTCTTTCCAAAGCAGGCTCAAATGACAAAAAAAGTATAGATACGTTTCACTTTCAGTTCAGTTCATTGCGGGAAAGTATCCTAAATATAGCGTACACTATATACATTTTTTATAGGTGGGCTTTTCTTTTAGATGGCTAAAATATGTTTTGCTGCCAGCTCCGTCCACAGCAGTGTACTGCTTTCCTCCTGTCCTGGTGCTATTGTCTGTTTCTCGATGCTGGGGGCATGCCAACCGTCATCTACTGTAGGTAATACCCCTACTATGGTGTACCTCATACAACCCCACTTCAAAACACCCAAACTATCCTTTTAATAGTCACAGGGAGGCAGAGTAGATAGAGCCTTTGGATACGTCTATCTCATCCTCTCACTTCTCGTCACCAGTCCAACCGACCTGTCCGATCGTGCCCACCGGTTGTGGGATTAATTGACTCTGTTCTGTGGTACTGGGGACTCGTTGGTAATTTGGAAGGCCGTCCTATTGGATTACCAAAGAAAGCATAGAAGCGAGGCCCTGTATCCCTGAATTCCCCTTCCCCGAGCTCCACCTCTCTGCCTCTCCCCCCCTTCAAAGTGCGATGCAACAAAATAGCCACAGCAGGCATTATTAATGAACTAGAATGGGCGAGGAGGGAGGAGCTCATTTCTTATTTATGAGACGCTAACCAACTGGCAACCTCCCTGATAGTCCTATTAATGATCTTTAGTGGCCCTCAGGCCATTCCATCTCCCTCTCTCTTTCCCCAGTACCTGTCTCCCGCCCCTGCTCACGTCCTGCCAATCCCCCTTCCTCTCTTCGCCAACCCCCCACACCGGCCTCCGTCTCCTCACATGGCAGGATTGAAGCAGGGTGGGGGAGTGGAGGGGTTGGGGATGGGAGGTGGTGCAGGCCTGTAATTTGTGCAGGGGATTTAGACATTACAGGGGGAAAAAGGGCTCTCTTGGGACCAGGCAGTTGATCAGCCGTGGCCCCGGTGGAGCAAGCCAGACAAATAACAAATGACAGCTCTGTGATTAAATCAAACCTTCTACTTTAAGTGTTGAAGTATCTGCCTGTCACTAACAATCTAGGGCTTGTTAAAGCTCCCATCCCCTCCTCCCCCACTTAAGAGCCCTGCCTCCCTCCTGCTGCGGAGTCCCATCAAGCTCCCATCCCCTCCTCGTCCTCAAGACTAGCCCCCCACCCCCCACCTTCCTCTACCCCCAAAACACATCAATCAAACAGCTCCCTCTGGACACCCTCCCACCTCCTCCCTCCGTACTCCTGGCTAGCCATCTACTCTCAGGAGAATGTATGAAGTGTGACACACACACACACACACACACACACAGACACACACGAAAAAATCTCCACATACCAATAAAAGAAGTGGTTTAACATAACATTTAGAAACTCATGCAAAATGGATACAATGGCTAATGCAGAAGAAATAAAATAATGAAATTATCACTATATATTTGAATCCTACTGCACCATTGAGAGCCATACAATGTCAACCAATGCAGTATGGTTATAGTTCAATAGCAGTATCTTATACTGGCTCATAATGGCTTTTTTTACTGACACACCAATGTGAATATTCATCGGTCTAAGTGCTCATTAGGGACAACCAGTAAAACAAGGCTTGATTCAAATTCCTATAATTATTGGGGTACCCTTCAGTAATTTTTAATGATGCTGTACTGATGAGCTGATGTACCTCCTGGCTTTGAACTATGCTGCATCACTAGCTGTGCTCCATTCAATTGTCAAGCAAATCTAAACTTTTGAAATTGTCGCAAAAAAATGAAAATGTGAATTAGTCGTATTTATATCAACTGGTTTGGGGCGAATAAACTAGTGTATGTTGTGTAGTTTGGTTAGACGTTATCGCTATAGGCTACACATGGCTGTAATCCACCAGCAAACAGAGTAGAAGAAGTAGAGGTTGCAAACCGGAAACAAAACAAGTCGGCTTGGCCATCTCTAACCCACGTACGAGAGAAAAATGGAGAGAGGTCTTTAGGAATTTGTTTCAATTGGACATGTTTCAATAGTTCTTTCATGTCAGCTAGTATTGGCCATGTGTCCTGCTGTCCAGGGATGAAAACAAGCATTCGCACATTATGGGAATATCTGGGAAGACAGCAGAAACAGCTGATCAGTGTTCGCTACGTCAGAACTTATTCGACAAAGGCATTTCCATGAGAAAGGCAAAAACCACCTCCAGCGAGCGTTAAAACGTTTTTGTGCAACTGAGGAAGTTTTATAGAATTTTGCCATTTCAATACAGCTTTTTTAAATCGATAGTGTAATATTTTAGCAAAATATTACACTTCACAATTTTAAACGAAAACATCAATATCACGATCCCAACTTCATATACTCATATCAAATGAAGCTACCATTTTCACTTTGGTTTCTAATGTGATTCTAACCTAATAAATAAAAAGGAAACGCTAGAGTCAGGCTAAATGCTTTTAAGTGACCAGCAGGTTTGAGGAAACTCATGGACAATCAGTAGTACTGTTTTTGTCTTTGGTTCCTTTATTGTGGGTCCACATCCTCCATGTTGTTTCACTGCCAAACCTGTTGGTGAGTCAAAACAGTCTCTGATGACATTAAAACACTGCATGAGGCTCTGCTCTCCTCCGTATCTCTGTAGCCTTTTCACACAACATTAACATCATCACGCCTTGCGGCCACAAACGCTGCCTGCACCGGGGACCAACACGCTGGGAGTCAAACTGGGGCCATTGGGAGGAGGGGTTGGGGCGCCGTAACATTTATGATTTTCATCAGACCCAGCTCTGCCATCACCGCTGGCCCGACTCTATCAGCGGATTTTATTGTCTGCTGGGGTAAGTGGAGACGGCATTAACCCCTGTGGTGGGCACAGTGAAGCCAACGGTCCCTGGAATAGCAAACATTTACAACACGTGCCATAACTGGCTAGAACGAATGAGGAACAAGGAAGAGCGCGGCTAGGGAAGTTAGCTGACCTTATAAAATGTCTGGCTGCTTAGCTGCTCTGCTGCACGTTGGGAAGGCTGTTGATGTCTGAACGGTGACGTGATTTAAGGCTAAATTAGTATTCATCACACCAGTCACAAGCCATTAATCTAATATCCCCAACATGAAATGATATGCAAATTGTTGCCCATTGTAATGCTGTACCATGCGTCAGTGCTTCAAAATGGCCTCTGCTGCATCTGCATTACAAGTTCTGCACAATGAAAAGATATAGGTGCCCTGCCTTGCCTCCATATAGAAATGTTGCTGATCTCAAATTAGTCTGTAATATATATATATATATATATATAGGAATATAATTTGGCAAAGGCTGGTATGTTCAAAATCAAGAGCCAAACTATATATTATAGCTGCCCAGGAGCAATTGTGAACTATTTACATAAACAAGAGGCATGTTAGCTTCGGTGATAGCGTGTTTGAGTGTCAGACACTGCAGAGTTGAAAGATGTTTTGCATTTTGCTCATAAATGGAGAACAGTGGCTGTGTTCGGCTTCAGTTGGTTACAATTAATTCCAGAGGTGACGAGTCTCTTGGTTTTCATGATTTTTTTTCGTTCACTGTCAGAATCCACTGTAACCATGCTGACCACATACATCATTCAAACCCACAGAGGGGGTTAACTGTAACACATTTAGGATGCAATATCACACTAACTACTACACTTTTCTTTATTTTTTAGTATTTACCATGATTTAAAGGAGTATTACAGTCGTGAAGTTGCTACTTTGGGCCCCCGGAGCCCATTCAAATTCCCAATAAGGCTGAAGGGCTTCTGTTCGACCAGAGAATGAGTTTTTCTTTAAATCCCTGACCTTCATTTAGCACATGTTCCTGCTAGATTCCTATTTGTCTGATAAGTATATTTCTTTCTTGCTTGAAAAGATGTAACCAATGGCCTATCTACTGTATGGATAGTGCCATAGTTTTATGTACAGCATACTGCATGTTGATGATTAATGGCCATTCAGAGAAAAATTACTCCTAGGCTTGGTTTATGCAAAGAAAATCTGAAAATATTGGCACCGGCAGCTGGAAAGATTTGCATGGCTGCTTTTCAAAATGTGCTTAATGTTTCTGAACTCGCCTAATGAACAGAAACAGAACAATGGGACCGTTTCAGATGAAATTGGACCACAATATGTCAATCATTCACACCTGCTCCACAGCCCTGATACCTGCGCAAATTACAGCACCTGGGTGCGCAGAGCAGCCTCTCACTTCCCACGGTCACTGTCTCTCTCTCTCTTTGTTCCACTCATTCAAATCAGCTTTACTGGCATGACAGCACAGAGACCAATGTGCCAAAAGAGTAAAGTATATGATTTTGTCATATTATATACATTATCAGATGAGCAGCATGTTTAAACACATTGACACATTAGTATTATATGTGATTTTGTAATAAAAATTCTATATATCTTAATAGAAATTAAATGTATTCAGGCAAATTCAGATGAATTTTAGCGTTCCATTTAATTTATGACAACACATAAGGAGGATGAAGCCGGTGTTTGTGACGATATGATCATCACATCAATATATCGGCTATCTGCGATTGGTTGAGTACATCGCAGTTGCTTTTTTGGTGATTTTTTGGGCAATGTTTGTATTTTATTTTGTTGATTTAATGGTCTGCCTCCAAAGAACGAGAGCCGCTACGCAGGCAGAGAGAGAGACAGCGGGGAAACAGCGTGCAGAGCCGGCGTATTTTCACATCTATCACTGACCAAATTAGAGTTGGTGATTGACTAAAAAAGACGGTTTTGGTGAGTTTTATTTTGTGTCTGTCGAGTTTGAATGGGTTGACGATGGCCAATTGGAAAATTGTATCGCCCAACCCTACATCCCACTAGCGACACTGCCTGCTCCATAGAGGTGTCCTCCCTTTTGGGGTCATGCTGATAGCCACCCTGTATGTCTGTATATTTACCTGCCTGCATCACAAAGTCTTACTGTCAAAATAATTCTGTAAATATTCTTATAATTTTCATACCATTAATCTTTCCTCAAAACATGTCATATATGTGGATTCTGGATGCATTGTAGAAAGCTAAATACCAAAAGAAGAAATCACACCACTAGCACACTATATTCCCTAAGCCAAGTAATTCCTCTATGTTTTTATTGACATGCATATTGATGTGGCTGTACACAGTGTATTGATTTGCTAAAGATGAGTGCATATGCCTGCGGCTGAAATCATAAAACAATACATGGTCTCCTGAGGTTATCAATAAAGTCAATATTGACCTCAATAATGATTAGGTATAGACTGTTGTTGCATAATAATTAGACTTTGAGGTTTGAGCTCCTCATCTGCACATGGACACGTCCAGTTTGACCAAGTAGTAAATCTGCCAAAACAAACAATGTACCTAGACAATGTTTTTTCTCACCTCAGCGTAGTAAAAGGACACCAGAGGACAATTGTTTCTGGCGGCGTGCCCGGCTTTGAGGCTGAGGCCAGGGTCTGAGCTGTGTCAGGGAATATGCCTGGTGACAGATGCTCGGGAGACACGGGCCACGGCGGAGGTCCAGGGAGAGCAATTAGCACAAACGAAGCGGCTACGTCGTTAGCTGGTCTTTATTAGCCTCAGTGATCAGTTCAGAGGCCATTAGTCTCCTGTGATCAGAGGCTTCCCCGGTCGGCTCGGCCCATTACTGGCGTTTGTCATTGCGCATGTACACTGTGTCAAGGTGGTGAGACCCATGCATTGCTTTCCGGTCATTGAGATTAGAAATCAGCTAGTTAGTGATGCTCGTTTCGGATATTATGGATGTGATGCAGTTTGGTAATTACATGTTGAAGAAGAAAACAATATTGGGTGACATTCGAGAACAAATCATTTCCGTGTTTGTATTCTTAGTACTTGCTGTTCTTTGATATTTTTGGCACGTACAAGATAAAGACATGACATGCTGTATTAGCATACTTATGAGGTATTTTCATCACCTTTAACGGATACATCATTATTCTCCTATGTTTTGATGGATAATTTTAGAACACTATGCTTTAAATAAAGACTAGAATTTTTGGGCAAACACAAAAACATAATTGGAAAATTGCAGGAAAATTTGTCAAATTTGCAGCACAAAATGTTTTCTATCAGCCAATTTAATTTATCAACACTGATTCTGGCAGTAGCATTCAAAATCACATTTTTTTTAAAGCCTGTGGTCAAAAGAAGACCAAGGGGGACGTCCTTGTGTCTTAAGAGATAAATGACTTTGCTGCACGAGGGTTCAATTCAGTGCTTTCCCTTTGAATGAATAGCGAGTGAATTATTGCTAATGTTATAATAAAGCAGATCATTCTAAATAGAAGATAGATGGGCAATGTGGAGGTCATAGTAGGGGGTCATAATGTGAATGACTACTAAAGTAAAGCAGTCACTGCCTTCTGTTCAACTGGTTCTGCTTTGTGTTATTTATTTTCACAACTATTTGAAGTGCAATGTCTACTCAATCGCGCCTAACGTGGTGGGAACGCTAGTACAGAACATCTTGCTCTGTACCTCGTGTGATATCACTGGCTGGCGGGGGGCTCCGGGACATCTTCTTCTACACCTCTCTTCTCTGTCCTGTGTTGCATGCTGGGAAAGAACCACCCTGCATGTTGTTCCTCTCCTTTGCCCGGGCCCTGAGAGACTTCCCTGCTAATGTTCCCCTCCTGTTTTACAGCAGCGCTTCCTGGAACAGCCCCCCTACTAGTCATCAGATGCTACATTAAGGGAGCACTCTGAAGTCTTCCTCCACCACTAAGGGCCCCTGATAAATAACTTATGGGGGAGAGGATTCAAAACATCTCTCCTATTACTAGCCTCGATTCATTTTTTACAGTCCCTCGAGCCTCCCATCTGTCCTGCACTTCAAACGCATGCGAATGCTCTGAGATGCTTTCCCTATTCCATCCTATGGGATCCATGTGAAGGTAGAGACGGAGGGGAGGCAGGGATGTGAGGGGGCTGGGTGGAAAGAAAAGGAATATGACAGAGCCAGGAGCTTTGAGCAGCAGAATGTGCCGAAAGCATCTCTCCCATCACCTTCCCTTCTGACTATTCTCCACGGAGGGGAAGAAAGAAAGCATTTGAAGGGAGAGGGAGAGGAGGGAGGAGGGAGGGAAAGCTCTGCGGTTGAAGCGTCATTGTCCGGCTCAGAGCTGCCACTCTCTGTCAAATTATAACACGTCCAACAACTCAGCCTTTTCTCATTCGCAATTACAAATTAGTCCATTAGGCTGTCGGCTGCCTGTCCCTTCTCTTCTCTGTGCTGGAAGGGAATGTATGTATGTGTGTGTGTATATGTGTGTGTGTAGATCCATACGGGTGGGCAGATGGGAGGGGACCTTCCCTGGGTGGGAGATGGCAGTTTTAAGCCACATAACGAGACAAACAAGCAAACCAACAGTTGTAATTTGATGTGATGTCGACAGTAATTGTCTTTGATGCCGCGGGTAGGCACGAAGGTGGAACGGGGGCGCGGCGGGTCGGCCTTGAAGTGGTAGTTATGGAATATAAATTGGGGCTGCCTGTTTTCTGAAGGTATGAAAAAAGAAATTCCAGGCGCCCATTTTGGCGAGGCCATTGCGACGGCGTTTTAGTCAACCGCCCTATCAGCTTAAATGGATTTTAAATTAGCAGTGAGAGCATAGCTAACAACACGTCTCAGCTGAAAGGAGCGCACTCTGCGGAGAGAAAAGCATACATGTGACACGTATGGATCTTGATGGAGTGAAGGTGGCTTTCACTGATCCCTTTTATTGAGACCATTATTTTTTTTTTCCCAGCTTTTGAATTTGGCTCTATTCACATTTCCAGCAAATTCAATTTGAGCTCTAGATCAAAGATGTGCATGAGACCAATTTAGTGTAAAGTAAATAACAGGGAGACACTTATTCAAAAGGTGATTATCTGATTTAACTAACATCGCCATAAATCACATGAAATTGAATTATTACGCCTTTTCTCCTAATGAATCATCATGATTTCTATCCAACGTGTGCATTTATAGAGCCTCAAGGTGGCTCCTCTGAAAGGGAATTCATTACTGTCTTCTCTAGTGGGCCTAAAAGGAACTCTCTTGTTATACTATATTCTGATGCAGATTATTATTTGGGCTTCGACTTGGTAGTTGATTCAGAATCAGAATCAGAAATACGTTATTGATCCCCAGGGGGAAATTGGGGTGTTACAATTGCTCATATATATAAACATAAAGAGATGTAAGAAAATAGAAATAAAGGAGTATGTAACATGTAAATCATGTACATAATGCTACAATATGTACATAATGCTACAGTATAAACAACTATATGTAAAGAAATTATCGCTGTCAATTGATTAAAATATGTAATTATGATTAATCGCATGCCTGTTCATAGTTAATCGCTAACATTTTTTAGTCTGTTAAAAATGTACCTTAAAGGGAGATTTGTCAAGTATTTAATACTCTTATCAACATGGGAGTGGTCAAATATGCTTGCTTTATGCAAATGTATGTATATATTTATTATTGGAAACCAATTAACAACACAAAACAATGACAGATATTGTCCAGAAACCCTCACAGGTACTGCATTTAGCATAAAAAATATGCTCATAACATTGCAAACTGCAGCCCAACAGGTAACAACAGCTGTCAGTGTGTCAGTGTGCTGACTTGACTATGACTTGCCCCAAACTGCATGGGATTATCATAAAGTGGGCATGTCTGTAAAGGAGAGACTCGTGGGTACTCATAGAACCCATTTTTCCATTCACATATCTTGAGGTCAGAGGTCAAGGAACCCCTTTGAAAATGGCAATGAGAGTTTTTCTTTGCAAAAATGTAGTGCAAGTTTGGAGCGTTATTTAGCCTCCTTTGTGACAAGCTAGCATGACATGGTTGGTACCAATGGATTCTTTAGGTTTTTCTAGTTTCGTATGATACCAGTATCTCTCACTCTAGCTTTAAAACTGAACTCGCTACAACCTCTGAAAGATGGATTGCATTAATGCGTTAAAGAAATTCGCATTAACGTGTTATTATTGCGTTAACTTTGACAGCCCCTAAAGAAATATAAGTAAGTAATGAAATTAAAAATAAGAAATGAGAATACAAGAAATATGAAATATGTACAAATATTTGCATTAAGACATGCAATATATAACATGTAACCAAAGTGCAAATAAGTAAATACAAAATGCTGAGAAGTGGGATCTATTAAGTGTGTTAAATATAAATGCCAGAATGGTATAAATAAGAGTTAAATAAGAATATTTCTTGAAATGTACAGTATGACTGCAGAGTATTGCACAGTTGAATTATTGCACAAATTACCGTGCAGTTGAGTGAAGTCAGTATTGTATATAGCAGCTGACGGGTGAAATAAGTCCACTAAATCCAACTGTTTTTCCCTTCTGGCCGCTATTACAGCCAGTTACTAAATGTCAATGCCCAGATGACTAGTTCTGCCTTCAACAGTACCCTGTGGATGTAGGTGGAAAGCACAACCACACTGTCTTGAATTAATAAGGCTGGTCTCGTTTTATCACTAGGAGAGTAAAGCTAATGAAATCATGCAGGAATTAAGTTGTTTAAGGGCTAAACTCTGGTTCTTGGCGAACGGTAATGAGCATGCTATGCGGGAACCCCCCTCCAACCTCCTCAGTCTATGTCGAGCTACTAACACCGCTTTCATCCAGCCGATCTAAAAAAAAAAAAAGGACACAAGCAAGTCTTTCAAAGGACAAATACGGAGTGGGGGGTTTTGGGGAGCCAGGGTGAACTTAACAAGCCGGGATCTTACAGATTTAAAGGTACTGCTAAAAATTTATGGAGGCATGTTTGGACGGGGGCCACGGCGAACAGCTTGGCCAGCTGAGCAACATCACAGCGGGACGCCTAATAAGCTCCGCGCAATTTTTCACCCCATATTTTATCAATAAAAAAGCAGTTTAAACAGTCCCCCCCCCTCCCGAACCGCAGCCGCTGCACTGCCTGCCATCTGGAGCCCTCTTTCATTTTATAATCCAACTGTCATTAAAATGCTTCTTGGCAGTTTACAGCTCGTTCCCCCTGTGCAGATGTGGAAGCGATCTTCAGACGGGGCCCTCTGATCAAAGTGTTCGCTGCTGTCAGGCTGAACACTTACCACCCTCAGGCTACCTTCCAGTCCTATCCGGACTTAATGCCTCCCATTATTTATTTATTTCCACACTTCTCTATTTATCAGGTGCACCGCTCCCTGCAGAGCTATGGTCAGCTCCACAAGCTGGCAGCCGTCGCCCAGAGGTTACAGAGGCAGGCTCGGGATGGGAGGTCACAGGTTAGAAATGTTGTTAAGGTGCTGTTAGGCAAAGCATGTAACCTCACTAAATGGACTGGTGGAGTTCACATTAGCTGAAAGGAAAGAATGAAAAGAAAGCCAGAGCTCCTTGGTAGCCGAATGGTTACAGCGCACGCCATGTAAGGTAACCACAACGTCCAGGGTTCGATTCTGGCTGATTCCAGTCTGCCTCTACTCTGTCATCTGTCTAATAAAGGCGAAAAATGCCCCAAAAAAAATAACCTTACAACAACAAAAAAGAACAAAACAAGAAAGCCAAACCACTCAGTCTGACCCTTCCATACTGTAGTAGTGTTATTTTTGGTGGCTGAATGCTGAAAAGATTTTAAGTCCAGAAAAAATAACACAGATTAAGATCAACTTTCAACCAGGCCTATTAGCTAACAATGAAATATAATTTACTCTCAATCACACAAAGAAGTCATCTACAGTGTATGATGAACTGGCACTACTTCCCATTAGGAATGAGAGTATTTAGTCAATAAATGTCAAATGTCTCAGACAGAAATTCTGTCAACACTAGGGCTGTGTATTGGCAAGAATCACGTACGTATCATGATACAGAGGTTACGATTCAATATATCGCGATTAGCGCTGTCAAAGTTGACGCGATAATAACGCGTTAACCCAAATTAGTTTTAAGTTGCAAGGGTCTCAGTTGTAAAGCTAGAGTGAAGATACTGGTATCATATGAAACTAAAACACCTAAAGAATCCATTGTTACCATCCATGTCACACTACCTTGTCTCGAAAAACTGGCATGGCAATTTTCAAAGGGTTCCCCTGACTTCTTATCTGAAGATATTTGAATGAAAATGGGTTCTATGGGTACCCACGAGTCTCCCCTTTACAGACATGCCCACTTTATGATACTCACATGCTGTTTTGGCCACACTGGCAGCTGTTGTTGCATGTTGGGCTTGAGTGTGCCATGTTATGATTTGAGCATATTTTTTTATGTTAACTGCAGTACCTGTGAGGGTTTCTGGACAATATTTGTTGTTGTTTTGTGTTGTAAATTGATTTCCAATAATAAATATATACATACATTTGCATAAAGTAAGCATATTTGCCCACTCCCAAGTTGATGAGAGTATTAAATACTTGACAAATCTCCCTTTAAGGTACATTTTGAACAGATAAAAAATGTCAATTAAAGGGACTCTACGTAAGAATCAGAAATTGCTTGTTAACAGCGACACCTGTGGCTGATAAGTCAACGAAAGTCAGCGTCCTGTTGCTCGCGCTTGTGCTCGCTCTACATAGACATGAACCAGCATCGCTCAAAACAGTGAGGCGACACACGTCAGCTAAAACCACAATATCACTCTATATTTCACCTGCTTTGCATTAATGTTAGCAGACCAGACGAAGGTCTCTCCATGAATCGATGCTGATACTGTGTTTTCCTGCTTCAGACTCCCGACCGTGGTCAGAAGGAACAGGGAAGACACCGGCACCCGGTCGGAGACGATAACGTTTCTCGCTGCGGAGCTCCGTCACTTCACAAGTCACGGGAAACCTCTGTTGGTCTGGAGGAGCTGCAGCATTTATTTCTGTACAAACTTCCCCTGTACATTCACTACATATTCTCAGACCTACTAACTCTTCTGCAGAGTGTAGTGTGCGCGCATGCACGTGAGAGGTGGAGCGAGATAGCGATTGAGAACGAGCGCGGTGTGTGAGTGAAGGCAAGCAGGCAGAGGAGCAGAGTACAGCATCGACTCCGTCCCTGGAGAACAAAGCGGTGGTCTCCCCTGTGTCTTCTGACCACGGTCGGGGGGCTGGAGCAGGAAGAGTTAACACTGTTTTGCAAGACGGGCTTCACTAGATATAACTTTGCAGTTTTGGTGCTTCCGTGTAGTTTGTGTTGGAGTCTAACCACACGCGAGCCGCATGGGACACCGACCCGCAATGATTTATACGTGTAAGAAATTTTGAACAGTCCCTTTAAGAGGGCACATACACAGAGGGAGCATCTTTTTGCAATTTAAATAAAGTATTGACTGAGTTAATCTTTGCATGTAAACTGTTAATTCAAAATTGATAGCGTTTTTGAGAATCAATACAGTATCACAAAATGTGGCGATACTCAATATTTTCAATATGTTTTTGCACCGCTAGCCAACACAATGCACTGCTTCAGTCCTGCCTGTGATTTAATTGATTTTATTTCCACCAGTAAGACACCAGTGGAGCACAAACACAACTATGCTGTAGGACTGTATATGAGTGAAGCATGGAAGAATCGACCTAGCATGCCAAAACAACAATAAATATGATTTACTTAAAAAGGGCTCACATGCTGTATATCATTGCAATAAGTCACTAACAAGAGCTAAATGTGAGCTTAATAACATGAGCGTTTCTGGCAGCAGACACAAAGGTGATGGCAGTAGGTCAACCCGTTGGCAGTGTCTCTGTATCATATCACGCTGCCACATTCACTGTGTGCACACGCATGACTTGCGGGCTGCCCGGCGACCCGCGGCCTCCTCACTGATGTGGCGTGGCGCGCACGGCGTTAATGCTCCGACCGGGTGTTGATTGAGCTCCCCTAAAGCCAGTGACGCATGTTGCCTTTGTTTGGCAGCCGTCCCGGTGTAAGAACTGGGGCCATATTCCGCCTGTCAGTGCCATGTGTTCGCTCTCCTCAGAGCACAGCGGCTGATGCCACTCAACCACCGCCCCCCCTGCCTCCCACCCCCCTGGCATCTCTGTGGGCACCCCAGGCCTAGCAGGCCCGCACTAATGAAGTCAAATTAATTTAATGGATGCCCATGCCGCCTGCGTCTGTGGTGCTTGGCAGGGGGACAGTTCTAATGCTGGTCTCTGTCTGTGGCTCCGAACCTCATACATATCCAAGAGCTGCTGCACGTCTTCTGTGTGTCAAGCCCAAACTGACAAGCATATCAGCTTCAGTTGTGCCACTGTGCCCTGCATGACTCACAATTGATCTTCCGTGCCCATAAAAACTAAAGTGGCAGGTCGAGTTCTGCAGTTAACTTCGGAGAGAGACCAGGTGTGTCCACTAATTAAAGCTCACTGAAAAGGCGAAGGGAAAATAACTGGCAAATGAACATGAGTGACAGCCGTCGTTAGTACCTGCTTCCCGCTGCCCCCTGAGCCTAAAAATCCCCCTGTTAACTTTTATGGAGCACCCTTTGATACAATAATTATTTTTTTCCCTGTAATCTTTCAAGCCCTGTACCTTTTCCCCTGGCTGGCGCAGATCAAAGCGGGCTGGTTTTGTGCATAAGGAACTGCAGAGGCTGGGGTTTCTGGCTTAATTGAAGGCAGCTGGCCCCTGTGTGTGTTTGGGCCTGATCTCAGCGTGCTCTCCGGGGTTCTCGGCTTTCCACATCACATACACACTCGCCCACGGAAAGTTCCCTCCAGAGCCCAAGTGACGTGAGGGCCTGCAGGGCTTGAGGTCTGGCAGTCGCCAGCCCATCCACAGGCATCTGAGTGTTTAGATTGACTTGGAGATGCTCAAGTGGTTAGCAAAAGAAAGACGGAGTATGTTTCTCTCGGTGGGTGGGAGAGAGGCTCAGGCTCAGTGCTCGCTTCCTTCACTGTCCATCATCGCCATTATGAGGGCTGCAGATGATCCTTCCCACAAAGGCGCGAGGCTGTGAAACTTGGCTTCAGTAGGGAATATTTGGAGACAGAATACAGAGCCTCAAGAAATAACAATGACCAGTGACTTCATGATTAATGTGTGTTGATTTTCCTTATAAAATTTCTACAAAAAAAAAAGTATGACTAGCGTGCTACTTAGCTGACTGGCCTCTTTGTCTGAGAAGGGAATTGAGGCTCTCTAAACATTCTTTTCGCAGCCACAGTGGACCTAAGCTCCATTTGCTGATGTATTCCTGGCCTAAAAGGAAGCGACGCTTCTTTAGGGAAACATTATCCCCGATGGCACTGGTTCCTAATAACAACAGGGAATTCTATATTTATCCCTGATTGCATATGCCATTTGTTGTGGCGGAAAAGCAAGTCCTCTTGCATTAGGAAGTCTTGCGCAGACAAGCCAAGGCTGGGATAGACATGAGTCTTGGTGCGCCAGCTCTAAACGCACACAGAGTCTGTCTTGGATTTCCAGCCAGCAGAAATGTGTAAGCAATTACAGTCCAACCATGTTTATTGAATAAAAACCCACTTAGACATTATGTTTATGCACGATCAGAAACACTCAAATCTTACATCCACGTACACAAAAACATTTGTGTCTTTTTTTCCTCTTTTCCACAGAACATCTGCACCCAATATGGAGTCAATTTTACTTTTATTACTCATGTGGAAAAATGTATATAGTGCTTGGATTGTTATTCAAACACTTGAAAAACAATGAATGCTGTGCCATGCTGCTTTGGAGCACAGTGGACACACACTGAGCTTTAGCTGCCTGTTTAACTTTGTGTCCCAAAACTGAGAATTGAGATGACTCCCAGGGCTATGTGTTATGCTTTACTTGCTCTTAAGTGGATGCACATTAACTGCTGTAAGAGTGCATCATTAAAAGAAATGCTACGCATTAAGTGACCTCAGGTTAATTAGGTTAAGCAGGTTTTATGTTTGATATTATGTTCTGCAATCCAATTATTTTGAAAGCTAGATGACGTTATGCAACCAATAAAAGCTGCGGCCCTCTTAATATTACACAGTAATCTTATTTCATGCTAATGTTGGAAATATTCATAAATTAAGTTTTAAAGGAAAGAAATTTGAACTTCCATTTGGATTACTAAAAATTAAGGCTGTCAATCTCTTAAAATATTCAATTGCAAGAATGTCAATAGTTAATCATGATCAATTGCGATTTAATCACAATTTTTTTATCTGTTCAAAACAAAAAAAGGTTTGTAGTACTGTATGTAGTTTTGTAAGTATTTATGCAAATGTATGTGCATATTTATTATTTGAAATCAATTAACAGCATAAAACAATGACGGATATTGTCCAGAAACCCTCACAGGTACTGCATTTAGCATAAAAAATATGCTCAGATCATAACATGGCAAACTGCAGCCCGACAGGCAACAACAGCTGTCAGTGTGTCAGTGTGCTGACTTGACTATGACTTGCCCCAAACTGCATGTGATTATCATAAAGTGGGCATGTTTGTAAAGGGGAGACTCGTGGGTACCCATAGAACCCATTTTCACTCACATATCTTGAGGTCAGAGGTCATACAGACCCCTTTGAAAGTGGCCATGCCAGTTTTTAAAACATTTGCGTAAGTTTGGAACATTATTTCTCCTCATCCGACATGGTTGGTACCAATGGAATGTCCTTCCATTCATATGATGCCAATATCGTCCCTCTATCAAGCTACAATCTAAAAATCACAAGTTGCATTAATGCGTTAAAGAAATTAGTGGCCTTAAAACGAATTTGCGTTAACTTTGACAGCCCTACTAAAAATCATTTGTTAACAGCAGAGCCATCAAAAAATACTGAGAAGAAATGTGCAATTGTTTTCGTCGACAGATACATACAGTATCAGTTAACTGTAATGTGGTACTGCGGCTGGTGTAATACTTCACACTTTGATATGTCATGCCATGCTTTCTCTATCACTATATCATTCAACTGACGAGATCTCGAGCAGAAAATTGTGCAATCGAGCGTTTCACCTGGCCGTCGCTGAAACCTCTCCTATTACAGAACCAGGGCTCTCAGGTGGGAAAAATAGTGTTTGAGGGGAAAACCAGCTCTAAAAACGGATCTGGTTGAGGTGGAGGAAAAACACACAGCCAAACCTGGTGTTCATCGGGGCAACAATAAGTCCCTCAATAACAATGATCACAAGCTGTTGAACATGGCTGAGTGGTGACAGGATTTTCTCAAAGCGCTAGCAGAGCTCTGGTGTTTCGAAGACAGAGGGTTGGGTGTGCGTTATGATTTTAACAGAACAAAGGGACGACTATTTGTTCTATTAACACTCTCTGCCAACACAAACAAACTTCAGGGAGAGGAGGCAGCGAGTGAAAGAAGATTCCAGTCTTGATGCCATGTTATGTTTTCACACCTCCCCTGCTCTGAGTGGCTGGCGTGGTTTTGCTTGCCAAAGCCCTTCTATTTTCATCCGCCATGCCAACATCAGTGCTAACCTTTAAGAAAGAATCTGGACCAGGCTATTGGGTGCCACATCAATGACGCCACAGCCATGTTAACTGTCCCTGCGTCGCCGCATGACATGCATTGCTAGTGACAAGCCGTCTTTGCCGATGTCAGTTGGCCGTGTCTGCTGGCGGGCCCTGCAGAAGCTCCAAGTTTTCCTCTGTCATCACGCCTCTTCTTCCCAACATGCACTGGGGCTGGGTTTCACCGCTGAGCGTGCCCTTACACTCACTTCCCCTCCGAGCTCGCACATAAACACACATCACATAGGACTAAAGGTCTTCACTTCAGAGACAAATCCAATTGTGCTCCCTGATCACCGCATACTTGTGCTTCTAAATGCACAACAGATGTATCTCTTGACAACCACGAGAAGCAAAAGAATAAAAACATTAGCCTGCAGAGCACACATGACTTGGAGCTGACCAGAAATGAGAGCATGTTGCAAACAGCTCAATAGAAATTAAAGAGATAAATGTTTCCAGGTTCATTGTAATAGCTAGATGTGGAGGAACATCATGAGATGTTTATTTCAGGCCAATCTACAAAGCTACAAGTCATCATCTAAAAAGTTGATGATGACTTAACTCTAATCTTAACCTTAACCTTTAAACTTACTGGAGGCCTTACATTCAAACTAGGGCGGTGAATTTATTAAAATAGTTAATCACTATTAATAGCAAATTAATTGCACATTTTTATCTGTTCAAAGTGTACCTTAAAGGGAGATTTGTCAAGTATTTAATACTCTTATCAACATGGGAGAGGGTAAATATGCTGCTTTATGCAAATGTATGTATATATTTATTACTGGAAATCAATTAACAACACAAAACTATGACAAATATTGTCCATAAACCCTCACAGGTACTGCGTTTAGCATAAAATATGCTCAAACCATAACATGGCAAACTGCAGCCCAACAGGCAACAACAGCTGTCAGTGTGTCAGTGTGCTGACTTGACTATGACTTGCCCCAAAACTGCATGTGATTACCATAAAGTGGGCATGTCTGTAAAGGTGAGAGTCGTGGGTATCATAGAACCCATTTTCATTCACATATCTTGAGGTCAGAGGTCAAGGGACCCCTTTGAAAATGACCATGAGAGTTTGTCCTCACCAAAATTTAGCGATATTTGGAGCGTTATTTAGCCTCTTTCCCAACAAGCTAGTATGACATGGTTGGTATCAATGGATTCCTTAGGATTTCTAGTTTTATATAATAGTATCTTCACTCTAGCTTTTAAATTAAGCCCACTACAACCTAAAAATCGCAAGTTGCGTTAATGCGTTAAAGAAATTAGTGGCATTAAAACAAATTTATGTTAATGCGTTATTGTGTTAACTTTGACAGCCCTAGTTTTTCTAAAGTTATATATCTTCTCATTTCCCCCCTTTTCTGTTTTGTTTCACTTCCAGGCTTAGTCACAAAGTGAAAAGCGTAGTGAATAGAAGGAACTGAGTGAGAGAAAAAGGAGAAAGAGAAAGAGGGAGGGAGGCAGAGAGAGAAAGACAAAAGCAAGAGGAGAAAAATGACATCTCCATATTAAGGCCTGTGTTGCCGGTGTCAGTTCTAATTTCACAGTGCCTGTGGGGAGCTGAATGCAACCAGTCAGCTCTGGTCTCATCTCGTTCCTCCTCCGTTTTGAATCGGGGCCGGCGAATCCCAAGCTGGGGGGGAAAGGAATATTACTGGCAAATTGGTTTTAGATTAAAGGAGGTGGCGGGGCATTCTGCTTTCTCAGCTCTTTCCCAGGTGCACTTAATCTAATTTCATTAAAGAGATGAGGACGGATGATCACTTGTGTCGAAGCATTAAGCCGGTCCATTTTTCCCCGTCCATAAAAAAACGTTAAGGTTGTCAGCGGCCTGGTGGGTGGCCTGTTTGTTATTGAATGTGATGACTCTCGGAGACCAATCTGGATCTCGCAGAGCAGCGGGGGGTTGGGGAGGGGGAACATACCTACATGAATATATATTACCATTGCCGTTTTCCTTTTTCCAAGATGGCGACAGAGGGGGAGAGGTAAAATCTGACAACACTGGTAATGACGCATAGAGAGCGGCCAGTAAATAATAAAAGAAGAAATACCAGGAGGATGAGAATTTAAAGAAAAAGTGGAAAGATGGTGTTAACGGATATGTTTGAAATCCCCACAGCATGCTTGTTTTTCATTGCGGGTGCACTGCTAACTTCCGAACGTACCCCCTCCCTCCCAATACATCAGCTGGGAGGATACCACTAGCTGACGAGCCATTACTGATAAGCCGGTAGAGACGCTCCGACGCGGTGATATGGCATTCATTCTGCACACAGCAGGAAGATAAGGGGGTAGAGAAGGAATTAATGTGTCAATCAGAGCTGGAGCGCTGCCCTGGCAGATGAGTACACCGGAGCCATAAAAGAGCTCATAGACAGGATGTGGTAATGGTCCTTGGAGACTCCCCCGGAGACAGATACACTTTCTGCTGAGTGACTGCTCGGCAAATAGGACCAAATAGAATTAGCCGACCTGGGTGTCCTCCGCCGTGGCTATGGTGATGGCGGCGGCGGCGGCGGTGAGACACACCTGACACGAGGCCGCCGTGTTAAGGGCTGCAGAGGATATAAGCGGCTCATGCTAACGTTCGGCACACAGACAGACAGCCACTGTATTATTTGCACGGGAGAAAGAATACGGAGGAAATTGGAGGAGCCAGCGAGGATGGGAAAGTGGGTCCTAATGGAGATAGGATGACACTTCAGGAGAGTGCATGGACAAACTGAGGAGGGATGAATCCCGCTCTATTTCTTCCTCTGCCGCTCCAATGAAAGAAAATGACCGTCTTGACTTGGAGTATCTCAGACATGTCAGAGGTTGACAGCGTTGGATGGTTCATAGATTACAGGTGGAGCAGGGAGGGGTGGGGATGGATTTTCAACATTTATAGCAGCTGAAAGGACACTGAATAAGACCTGGTGTTAGGGACACTGATTGTGAAATCTGGAAGTCTTAACAAGTTCTTGTCCAATTGTCACCATATTGCTTGAAGATAAGTTTACCAGATAAGTATGTTACAGCAACAAATGAGTAATAAACTAAAAAATAAGAACCAATGAACTATTGAAACAATTCTCACAAAATTAAATCATGAAGCTGACCCTAATGAGCCAAATAAAACTTTAACTAGGATGTATGTCAAATCTCATTCACATTCATATCAAACGCTGTCCTCGTGACGTTTTGTTATCACAGATGTCATCGTTACACAAGAACAACCATTCATTCAACACATCTTTTGTGAAACAGCTGACGCGTGTTCTGGGGCGTTTCATCAGTCACACCGACACATCATTTAATGGCTCAAAGTATTTGGATCAAGAATAAAGAATCGATGACGTCCCCGGTTCCATAGCACAGCCTCAAACACACTTAGTCCCTGTATTGCCAGGCGATTTACCCAACATGTGGTTAGCTCCTTCATTACCATCTGATTTAGCATGGTTATGCCAAATAACAGTAAAGACTGTTAATTATCCATACAGAAGCCTCAATTATGTGCCTTTTTCCCCTCCAGGGTGCAGACACAAGTGAAGCTATTCAAGGTCAAGGCTGTTATATATATTTTTTTTTAAAGGAAAACTGAATTCTTGTCATCGTCAAACATCGTGGAATCTCGGAGATCAGATGACAGGCCTTACAAGAAGAAAAGCCAGCGGCGAGAACACAATGCCCAGATTCTGATTGCTTGTTTCTCCAAGGCTGGGCCAATCTACATAAAGACCCCCCTGGCAGCCCTGAACCGGAGGTGACCCGACCAATCTCAGAAGAATTCAAGTCTGACACGTTCGGGAAACACATCACTGCATGCCATCTCTATGATGAAAGTGAGCTTCGCAAGGTGCGGCAATCTAAACTGACTTTGCTGTGGCAGCAACTCGTCAGTTTTGTTCAAAATACAGTGTAACTGATTGCACCCTGGGGGCACACCTGGAAGCAATATTCTAATTAAGTTAATCTGTGAAATCCTGACAATGTGGGTGTTCAGGTGGCTGGTAATCTGATGTGAAAGGAGGCTTTGTTTTCGTTGGAAAGATACGGGAGGAGCTGGCACCTGTTTCAGCAAAAACGTTGCAGAAAATTATCGCTGTCGAGTTATCCTGAGAGCGGGCAATTACAAATGACAGTGTTTGTCTTTCTCCTCATGGAACCCAATTTCTACACCATCGGGCCTTTTTTTCTGCTTTTGGTGATGGCCTGTCAGTGAATCTTCTTCTATCCTCAGCAATTTGCTACGGATGATTCGCAACTGTTATCATCAACTTGATTATAATATGTGTTTCTAAGAAATGAAAAGGTCCGCACTGCTTTAGCCTTTATCCAGATGTTCTTTTCTTCGAGCACTCTTGTACATCAACAGTGTATTTTCAATGATTACACTGAAACCTGTTTTGGAATTATGCTGTCATACATTTACATTTCCTGTTGGCCACGAATGAAAGCTTTTCTTTGTTCAAAACCTCTGCTCCTGGGAATGCAACATTACCATCACTGGAACAATGGAAAATATCAGTACTTACCTTTGGGCCTCTTACTGCGATTATAAGCTTTCAATGTGACTATGTTGATGGGTTGCTATGTTGGGCATGACACAGGTTCTTATTAACCTTGCATGGTAGCTGGAAATCACAAGATCACACAAGAACCGCAGGATCACATGTCACACGAAAATCCACCTGGTCAGGCTTCAAGAAATGTGTTTGCGTCTGGCAAGCCAGATCATGGACCAATCAGAGTCCTGTGAGGAGCTACTGGCAGCTACGGGCGTATTTTAGAGGTGCATTCCTAATCGCATAGTTTTAACTTTTAGTACATACTGCAGCTGCCCTTACAAAGTACAAACTGTTGCATGCAGTATGCATATACAGTCAGAATAGCCAGAAAAGCATGCTGACTTACATACTGCAAAATGCGAGCGGATGTAGTAGCACATCCTGGTATTTTTGGCGTACTGCATTTGACATACTACTAATCCTTTTCTGGCATACTAAATAGTATGGTAGTATGGGTATTGGAACGCACAGTAGGTGTGTGAGGCGACACAGAGAGATGACTGTTTGTTGTAAACAACAGTGGCGGCTCCTTAAGAGGTTAGCATAGATGCTGCAATAGCATCAGTTACTGTATATCAGAACTGGAGAGTAGTTCTTCATTAAAAAAGAGCAAAGAACGGCACTGAAGGCTTTTCTCGATGGAAAACATTCATTCACTCTTCTTCCGAGTCTGACCGGCTGAGTTTGATTGACCGGTTCATCCAGTCACCTGCCAAGTATGTTTTGAAACTGCCTGCCCTTTTCCAAACACTTTCCAATGACGGCTTCTCAGATGGTTCTTTGTAACAAACCATCTGGCGGGTCAGGTTAAGTTCTTATTATTGCTCTATGTAATGAAAGGTTTGGTATTGCTTTTCATATCATAATGGAGTTAAAGGAGTTAGGATTTTACATTCATCGTCCATGTATGTATGTAAGGTTCATGTCTTTCAACGTCGCTTTCCCATTACATGTTGCTATTTATATTCATTCTCTATGTTAGTAATGTAACATATATTATGAAAACAAGTCCCTTTACAGACCTGTATTCATTTCTTCTTGAGTGACCTTTAAAGGAGAGGTTCACATTTTTAAGTCTATCTTAAAACACTACTGACATGCCCATATGTACATTGAAGGAGTTGTTGTAATGGCTCAATGTACATATGGGCATGTCAGCCTTGTTTTAAGATAGACTTGTAAAAAATGTGTACCTCTCCTTTAAGCACCAAGCACACCCAAACATCATAAAAAAGACTCGAGAGTCAGAACTTTAGAAGTGAGAATGAAAACTAAGAACTGAGACCAAAGCTTGAAGAGACATGAAAAAGCAAGTAGAGGATCTAGGAGTGAGAATCAATAGTTTTCCACATTGAAGCCAAGATAGCAGAACAACTTTCTTGCTCATGATTATATTTTTACATTTGCGTTTTATTATTTTGCTGCCAATGGGATTCACATTAAAGAGGGCCTATTATGCTTTTGTGCTTTTTCCCTTTCCTTTAGTATATTATATAGTTTTTTTGTTCATGTAAAAGGTCTGCAAAGTTACAAAGCCCAAAGTCAATGAGTAACTCTCCCCCCACAAAAACACTGCTCCTGATCTACCTGAAACACAAATATATAGGTCCTGACCACTGCAGACCGGGAACATCCCACAAGAGCTGCAGTTTTGGAGATGCTCTGACCCAGTAGTCTAGCCATCACAATTTGGCCTTTGTCAAAGTCGCTCACATCCTGACGCTTACCCATTTTTTTCTGCTTCCAACACAAAGTTCAAAGTTCAAAATGTTCACTTTCTGTCTAATATATCCCCCCCACTGCCAGGTGCCATTGTAACGAGATAGTCAATGTTATTCACTTCACCTGTCAGGGGTCTTAATGTTATGGCTGATCGGTGTGTATATATATATATATATATATATATATATATATAGATATCATATTTGTTTGTTTTTCACATCCTGTCCATTGAGTATGTTTCTCACCGTGTGGGTGCACAGTAAGTTGCAGTCACATTAGTAAAATGAGTCTTTTTCATAGATTGAATTCAGTATAAATTTTAATGAACCAGCACTGTTTGGCAAGCTAACATAGCACTTCGTGCCATACTGATGACAAGTGCATGAGAAGAGAAAAGCCTGACCAGGCGAAGCTGCAGTCTGGCTCTTGACAGTGGACTGTGTAGTAATTGGTACAAAATTCAACAATCAGACGGCTGAAAGCTTTGCAGCAATGTCTGATAGTCCACCGTGTCTTGAACTGCATCCAGGCCCACCTAAACTGGCAAACACAACTGGTGCCAAGCGCCAAATATGGAGCTGTTTTCTGAACAGACAGAGGAAGACACCTAACCGACAACACGGCAACACCGCTGAGTTTCTATGAAACCGCCTGAACAATGCTTGTTTTTTCTCTTCTCTCTCTTTTAGTAGTGTTGTTTAGTATCGTAGTATCAAACTTTTATATATTAAATGTCAAAATTTGTGACACTATATAGAACTGTTACAAGTCTCAAGGAACTGGTGGAGCAGGAAGGAAAACAAAACCCTGAAAAGGAAACACTGTGAGAGCTTCTCTCTACTTTACTTCCCTCTCTGCCCCCCCACAGTGATGCCAGGGAGCCGTATGGAGAGTGACAGGCCCGCTACGTCTTTCTGTCGTGTCAACTAGCTAGCGCCCTCGGTTCCTTCTCGCTTCAATGAAGAGATAAAAGCCTATTGACTTGCCAGGCTACAGTTAATGCAAATTGGGCCTACTATCAATGTATTATTTATGGGGAGAGCAGCAGACATTTCCACAGAACTGGGAGCTAGGCTTACAGGAGATTAGGCATGCTATCTCATTCATTTACCAGGGAGTAATTGCTAAACTGTGGAGGAATTAGAATGCGTGAGGCTCCCCAAAGGCGTTTCATCTTGTAACCAGGTGGCTGCCATCAGACAACCACCTCCAAGTCTGCGATAAACAAATACACAGAAGTGAAACTGATAGGCTACATCTGTCAAATTGTCAAATGGTTAAAACTTGATGACATCACTGCTAAAATAATATATCATTTTTTTAAGCTCACCAAGTTGCTGATAACGCCATAGCTCCGGTTTTTCGTTTTCCTTGTTTACATTTGAGGCTTTTGAAGGAAAATTAAGATTAAATTCACATTTCGCCACTGTCAGTAAAACTAACTTTTGTAGAAATGTTCATAAACCTCAAAGACTGTCCCATGAGGTGACATTACTTCACCCAAGCAAAAATGGAAACTGCACAAGTGAGCAGCTATCATTTCTGGCTGCCATCTTTGATTACGTTAAGGAACAGAGACACCTTCGTTGAACAACCCTTCTCTGTTTCCAAAATTGTATCTACATTTTTTGAGAAAAATAGGAATGTAGTTCTGTGACTGGAACATAATCATCATTGCAAAACTCTCATATGTTAAAGGTGCTCTATACGATATTCAGAGCATTAATATAGCATCAAACAACTATTTCCTATGTAAGGATATAGAGGAGTAATGTCTACCTGAGCAGAGAATGAAGTCTCGCTCCCTCTGTGTGTGTTGTAATTTAAGCTTCTCCGTGTTTTGTTGACATTGCCAGGCTGGCCGCATGCACCTTTTAGTGCATCTTAGTTTATGTGAGCGTGCCCCACTGGCTAGCTCATGGGCGCCACTCTGCACTGCGCTCATACGGCGGTTACAGCTGATAACGCCGTCGGACATCGCGGAAGTGTAGCAACCACTCTCCGGTTCCCCCTCAGGTTAACACTGTTAGCTCTGTCAGCACATTGGCCTTTGTTTTCACTGTTAGCGCTGTTAGCACCGTTAACAGCGTGTCGCCGGCTCATCCATCGCCATGTTGAGAGCCGTGCAGAGGCAATAGAAATGCTCCCAATCATGCATCGTATATAAAAGAAACAAGCAGATAGAGGTGGTATGTGCCATGCGATAAGAATTCTAAAGCTTACTATATGTAGCGTATGCTATGATCTAGGCTAGAAGGCCTATTTAAAGGTACAGTGTGTAGAATTTGGCAGCATCTAGCGGTGTGGTTGCAGATTGCAACCAACTGAGAACCCCTTCGCTCACTCCATTGCTTAACTGTTGGAACACCGTTCGCCTCGCTCAGAGGCAATCCTTACCATAATAACACTACTTTAGGAGCAACGGAAGTCAGACGGCGGCTGGCGGTACCACGGTTTTGACCTCTGTGGCTTACGTTACCTCAGTTTCACAAGTGTGACGAAGAACTACGGTGGCCTTAAGTTAACTAAAAATGGTGAAAGGCTCTCTTTAGAGCCAGTGTTTGGTTTTATCCGTTCTGGGCTACTGTAGAAACATGGTGGAGCAACATGGCGGAATCCGTGAAGAGGACTCGCTCCCTATGTAGATATGAAAGGCTCATTCTAAGCTAACGGAAACACAAGGATTCTTAGTTTCAAGTGATCATACACTAATGAAAACTAAAGATAAATAATAAATCCCTCGAAATGCTACACGCTGTTCCTTTAAGACATATTCAGGCGTAAAGTGCTCCAAAAATAATAGATGCCATGTTTTTTTTACACCGCAAAACTGAAAACTAACACAGGAAAACAGCTTCTTCCTGTACTGCATTTTCCTTGTCACTTTGTAGCTCTGTAAGACGCACATGATCAACAGTGTTGGGACCGGCAGAGCGTCTTTTACACCTCATCTTTTTTCGCCAACAACACACTATGACTGTTTCCCTTCTTTAGTTGAGGGCTCAAATTTGTTATTCACGACTCTCAGCCACTTCATGTGGTGGGTGAATAAACACAGGAAAAGCAGTCTTACCTTGTCGTCAATGTCACTCTCGCTGTCACACTGCAACAGAAAAGAGACAGACACAGGAAATATAAGGAATTATTCATTTGGCTCCCCCCAGTAGCCCATAATCAGTGCAGATGTTATTTTTGTGTGCAACCTCTCATTCACTGACAGCTTTCAGTGCAAACGGCAGAGGATGAAGAGGGAAAGGAGAGGGTGCTAGTCTGAGAGACTTTTTCATGCTTCAAAAGCGGCACAGCCGCACTGAACTCCATTCTGGTGTTTCTGTTGCAAATTCAATGCTGTAAATTTACAAAAGATGAAAAACGAATAATACCATACACTGGGTTCTATTATAAAGAGCCTGTTCAATAACTTTGCATTCAGCTGCAGCTTGTCATTTAACCTTTTAAGAGTGCTTTAAAATTGGCCGATAGTATCTCAAGGACACAGAGAGCTTAGACTCTCTGAATTCTCAAACACAGTGTCTATTAAGTGTGGTTTTTCAAATCCGCCTTTGTCAAACCAGTCTTTAATTTTTATGTCAGACTTCTACCGGCATAAAGGAACTAAATAACAAGAGAGGTTGTACTCTGAAATACGCCTTGTCTAGCACGGCCAAAGGCCAAATCCCCTTCTATTCAGTCAAAAAAGTGAAATAGGTTTTTCTTCAACACTTCAAATTTCACAAGTCATTTCACCATTCAAATACGAAGTGATGAGGCTCAAATATCTTGAGAAGAGGTGCAGCCATACAAATAACAAGAGAAAAAAAGTCCTTGTAAGTGAAAAACAGGAGAATACTGCAGATACTAAGCACCTGAGCCTTTCATTCCCGTCATAGACAGGCAGAAAACTCTTTTTATAGCAAAAAAATAAAACATTATCAGACTCAGACTACACACCAGCAGTGCTTTTTACGTGTGATTAATTTGCACGTCAATATGTTTTTTCGAAATGTTGTTTTTGTCATGAGTACTTTTACACAAAACATGAATAATATTCAGTGAAAAAGTGGCGTACTCTTTTCTGAACAAAGTCGATTTTTCGGAGCTTTCGCATCGCGAATAAAGGCATCAACCAATCATGTTGTGTGGAAATTTATGAAACAACAACATGGAGGCTGTGTAGTCTGAACCAAACTTCATTACTCCTTTCAACCTTGACAAAGGTAGCGCAGACCAGATCCACTACTTCCGTTTTTACCTTTCACAATAAAAGCCCTAGACATATATAGTAAATATAATGTATTTTTCATTTTCGTGTCGTTTATTCGTCACATCCCCGGTGTGTAAAGGCCTTGATACTGGAAATTGTATTCATGTTGTTAAAGGGACTGTATGTAAGTTTTTACAATATATAAACTTTTTTTTTTTCGTTTTTCATTGCCAATGTGTGAACAGGTTGTAACCTAACCTAAAAAATGAGACCTTTCTGGGTTTCCTCTACCAGCCTGTACACTGCTTTTAATGGGAAGAACGCGGGACATATTTACTTTCTCCAGCTCCGCCTTGGGGCTAACTGTGTGCAACTATACATGTAGCTAACGTTTGGTTAGAAATGGAGTCCGCTAACGCCAACAAACAACCAGCCACCACCCAACTCAGACTCCAACACAAACTCCACGGAAGCACAAAAAAATCAAAGTTATATCAAGTGAAGCCTGTGAAGCATGTTGGGCGGGGGTGGGAAGGGGGGTGGGGGGGGGGGACTAGTATCAACATCGGCCGGGCTTTCGATTCATGGAAGGACCTTTGTTTGGCTTTATGGTATAAAAACGGAACCCCAGCTGGCAAAATTCCTATTGGACAGGTAAGCTAACATTAGCGTGTGAAATATATAGTGATATTGTGGTTTTAGATGTGAATCACGTTCAGTCTTGTGTGTGTTGCCTCACTGTTTTCGCTCAACAGGACGCTGACGGCCACAGGTGTCACTGTTAACAAGCAATATCTGATTCTTCCATAGAGTCTCCTTTAAAAGTAAAGTAAAAAATCCTTGCTTACATTAGATGCTTGATTTTCTGTTCAGTACATATAACACACATGCCATCCTGTCACTTGCAATACTGAAACTTGAATTTTCAAGGTAATTCTTAACTTAAATCTAACCCACATGATCCTTGCTTCCGTTTCTCACATTCAATTGTCGCTAAATGCTAAACGCTCTTGGTTGGTTACTCTCTTCCCCAGGACAATAGATAGTGAAGTTGTGGAAACAGGAGTGGTCGAGCAGCAGGCCAGTCCCACTGGACCTCACAGCAGGATCCATGAGGAGCAGACCAATTCAAGCGAAGAGCCACATATAGAGAGGGAGAGGGCCCCCAGTGAAAAACTGCCTTCAACCTGTCAATTAAGTCCCTGTGGCAACATATTTAAGTGGACCCTCTTTATTTTGTTTGACTCCCTTTCAGAGCCGGGCACAATGAGGAGGGAGCTGGGTCAATGGAGGCACAGCGGCCCTTTGTTGCGAGTGCGGTGGGTCCAAATGTATAATTAAGTAACGAGAGTAATCAGTGCAAGGGCTCAGTGGCCAAGATCTCTCAGGAGAGGAAAGTGTGTGTGTGTGTGTGTGTGTGTGTGTGTGTGTGTGTGTGTGTGTGTGTGTGTGCGTGTGTGTGCGTGTGTGTGCGTGTGTGTGTGTGGGGGTGGTGGGGTGCTTCTATGCCCCGTGATTCATCCTGCTCTGCAAAGACAAGGGATACAGCAGGAGTCCTTGCTGGCAGAAGCTTTAAGTGAAAAACATTGTGGCTCAACCCCCTGGGAAGGTTTATTGTTGTGTTTGCATCTCTATCTGCAGAATAACAGCGTCAAGAAATGCCTCAGCTCCTATTGTTCATATGAAGCATTCCTACACAAGAACATACACCCGCTACGGGATAAATACAGTAAAAGGATGTGTTCAATATGAGGCTTTCTACTTGTGAAGTGATTGCTGTTTATGATTCCAGAGGCTGTCAGTGAGAATAAAGAAAAATAAGTGTGAAAGCAAAGGAAGAGTGCCTCACAATACTGCAGAAAATGTCCCTGAGAAAATTGTATTTTGCTTCTGTAAAATAGGTTGAAAGTGTGGTTATATATATTAGATAAATATATGAAATGCAATACGAAAATATGTTCAATGTGTTTTCTTTGTTCCACATTTATAAAATAATTTTGCTTTAAAATACAGAAAAATGGGCCATAATAGTTAATGAGAAAATAAAACTTTAGTATTAACCAGAAAATGTTAAATATTGGCCACATTTCTATGTCCTCTTTTCTCTTGGGGAATGTTTGCAAACCCTATTTTCTGAGCTTCTGCCTGTCAAGACCTTCATTAGAGAGTGCAGGGCATTAGGAAGAGAAAGTGGCTTAGGCTTCTTGTCAATCAACTCCCCATTCAGACTACGGATTCCAGACAAATTAATTGTCAGCCATTTCTATACTGCTTGTTAGGGGCACATCACAACCTATAATCACCAACCATTTGTTCACCACTCTGGTGGTGAACAAGGAATCCCATTCAAAACAATATCTCTGTCCATCTTGATCCATCTACGTATCCTAATAAAAGCAAAATTGATCCGATCTCCAACTTCGCCCCATCCCCAGGAAACAAGGGATGCGCCGATACCGATACCGGATCGGATATTGGGCAAATACTGACTCAAAAAGCTGGATAGGATATCGGTGACAATTGGGTCGAGCTACTCAGTTCTACGTCTATATACTTTATATATTATATGCTGGAATTTTAATTCCCGTTTAAATTTTGACCAATTTGTTGCCACGTTAAAAAGGTTTACACTTGAATCGTAATTCCTTTTCATTTCGAAGATTTTTTACCAAGTTGTTGGTGTACAATTTATTATTTAATAATAAATAATGATTAATCTATCTATGTATTTCTTTGTTACATTTTGTTTTACAAAGGTTAGGAAAGCAATATTGAAGTCAAGCCTGATGTTTCTTTACACATAAAGGAATGATCCCTGTCACTTCCACACAGTGAGGCATACAGCTTATTAATTAAACACTGGTATGGGATCGGTACTCTGTATCGGCCAATACCCAAAGCCCAGGTATTGTTAACAATATCGGAACTGAAAAAGTTGGATCGGTGCATCCCTACAGAAAACTGGTGTAAATGAATTCTTAGCATGCAACTGAACAGATGACTTCTATCTCACAGCGGTTGCGAGTTCCTCTCCATCACTGGGGACGGGTTTAAACCCTCGGTGACGGAGACGAACAACTGGCTCGGTCTATTCCCTGGGTGCGTGCTCGGCCTTGTTGTTGCAGCAGTAGCCATGACACTAGAGATGAGGCCTCACAAGGCTGGAGCTGGCGAGGAGGAAAAATAATATCAAAAGAGCACAGCATGGGGCTCATCCTTTTACAAGAAGCATGCGCTGCAGCGTAGCGTAAAGAGGAATACTAGCTAGGGCTCAGACAGAGACGGAGAGAGACACAGCGCGGCAGGGGGCAGAGAGGCAGGTGGGAAGGGGGAACAAAACAACAGTAAGAGCAGGCAGGGGGGATGCTATAGAGAGGAAGGGATGGACGGATGGAGGGAGTGTTAGAGCAGTTTTTGTCAGTATTGTATGTGATTGCCCTGTTGGGCTATTACACTTGGTCGAGTCAAAGAAAAGAACCTGTGAAAGTAAAAGATTGGCTCCTGTTTGTGAGTGCGAGGGTGTGAGAAGAGGACCCTGTGCTTCCTTGAATATCTACACAGGGTAAAAGATTTTCAGCAACGCTATACAAGAAAACCAAATGGTGTAAATGCAAAGCCACAACCCCAAACAGAAACCTCCCTAAACAGCACGTCTGGTGGTCAGAAGGGACTTTGTTAAAATCGGAGAGATATGCAGCTCACTAAGCTGTTGACAGGAGCCAAGACCCTAGTGGTTTGTGTCTCTCGTAGATGTTCACAAACCAAACACACCAAAAAATAAATAAATAAAAAAAAATAAAAACTGGCTTGCTCTACAGAGGCAGGGAGCAAGCAGCAACATCTGCACCTGGCAACCGCCAGCTACGAAGGGTAACAGGGGACCAGCTCCGGCGGATGGCTCATCCACAACCCTCCCTCCTAGCATCCCACCTCCTCTCCAACCCTCCCTCCCCTCAGCCGGCACATCAGACGGATGCGTTTGACATTTACACAGCTTTCAACACTTCAGAGACAGGAGATTTATTCCGCCAGCGGCCCTGACTGGAGCCAGGCCTCGACCTGGGCTGGCCCCCATGACGACCCTGTAGCTCAGCCCTGAAATGAGGCAGGGCTGAGGAAAGAGGAGCAAGAGGGGAAAAAAAAAACCAGAGAGTGGGAGGGAAGGATGGATGTCTCGATCCTCCCGGACATTTTCTCTGGCAGATTCCGATAGACGTGCAAGGGGAAGACAATAAGCGTTGCGCATCCCGGAGCACATTAAAACGACTGGCCAAATTAATCACACAGTTCCACTTGTCACACTCGGAGGACAGTCTGCCATGAATTCTGCCTCAGAGACAGAGAGCGGAGAAGAGGAGGAACTCGCCCGGCGACGCAAATGCTGGCACGGCGTCAACGACTGTCTGCCTGAATACTGATCGCAACCCTGTACTTGCTGCAAGAAATCTAGAAAAAATGGGCAAAACAAGCGTTTCCTGAGCTGCTGGCATTCGACTGCCACTGTTGGTTCCTACTCAAAATAAGTAAAGTAATAAATAAAATGTATAAAAGCAAAAAAAGAGAGCATACGCATAAAAGTATTTATGCTTTGATAATACGATTTGTGACGAAAGCATGTCTGGCTGTCATTGTAAGAAGTGTTGCCACTGGACTATGTTGTAAAGTATGTAGGGCTGTCGATCGATTCAAATATTTAATCACGATTAATCGCATGACTGTCCGAAGTTAATTGATTAACCGCAAATTAATCACACATTTTTTATCTGTTCAAAATGTACCTTAAAGGGAGATTTGTCAAGCATTTAATTCTCTTATCAACATGGGAGGGGGCTAATATGCTTTATGCAAATGTATGTATATATATATTATTAGAAATTAATTAACAACACAAAACAACGACAAATATTGTCCAGAAACCCTCACAGGTACTACATTTAGCATAAAAATATGCTCAAATCATAACATGGCAAACTGCAGCCCAAGAGACAACAACAGCTGTCAGTGTGTCAGTGTGCTGACTTGACTATGACTTCCCCAAAACTGCATGTGATTATCATAAAGTGGGCATTTTTCAGTTTCAAATGATACCAGTATCTTTCACTCTAGCTTTAAAACTGAGCCGGCTACAACCTAAATATCACAAGTTCCGTTATTGCGTTAAAGAAATTAGTGGTGTTAAAACGAATTGGCGTTATCGCGTTACCTTTGACAGCCCTAATTATAAAGTATGAAATATGAAATGTTAAGTGCAGAAGTAACAAACAACTGTCTGCCGATTTCACATTATTCACAAGTTTCAAACTGTTCTCCATTCATGGCACTCGAAAACAATGTTGCACTGACTTTTAAAGTGAATAGAGCAGTTTGGGATGTGGCTACATCTTGATTCCTAAAAATATTCACATTGTTGCACCAGTGATCGGATGTCTTAAATTAAAAACTTGATAAGTGAGAATAAAAAAAATGACGCTGCATGTACAAATTGAAGAAGGGCCACAAAGACTCTGATTGAACATTGAGACAGCGGCAGTACTTGATCCCTTGTTGGTGACAAGCCAACAATGCAAAAAAAATTTGACATCTTGATACTGACGAGAGAAATTGCTTCAATTTAGAAGACATCTCTCCGGGGACATTTACTGACATGCTCCTGATTGTAAGGGAGAGAGTACTGACAAAATCAGATCTCCTAGAGTGAGAGCACACAGAGGGGGTAATGGTCCATTTAGATAGTCGAGGACCAAAGCAGTGTCGGATACTAGTGGAACAACACCAATTTCCTCCCGCAATTTCCCTCCTGCGGATGCTGGGATGAGGTGTGGGGACGCGGGCGCCGTGGCCACTCTGATGGGGCGTGGAAGCCAGAGCTTGGGGTCCACTGCGGGACCTCCTGCCAGGACTAAAACATCAGCGGGATATCTGAAGGTCTCTTTGGCCTCGTGGTGACAGGTGAAGTCTTACTTGAACTTCCGTAATTTATCAACAGGATGTTTTGTTGCACGCTTTTATGTCCTCACCTCTGAAACAAATTTAGAAAGCCATGAGTCACAAAGCTGAGGAGGTGGTGTGTGTGTGTGTCTGGGGGTTGGAATGACATCAGAGTAGTCATATAAAGAAAGAAGTATCTTTGGATGATTCAGATAACCTTACAGTTTCAGGCACCTTAACTAAAAAAAGCTTTAGGTACTTGAGCGGTGCTGCCGTCTTAATATTAGGGTTTACAAGGATCACATAGCACCGCTGCATTTAACTCTCAAGCACAGAGAGAAAAGAATCAAGTGATTGCTCTTGACTCCACTAGCTGTATCTGAAAGCACCACCTAGCAAAGTGATTTGATCACAGGATCAAATCTATACAGCCATTTGACCCTTGACCTCCCCAGCAGGCAGCATGGGAAGTCAGCTGATTACCCTGGGTCAGCCTAGGAGCTCTGGATTAGGAAAGTATTGATCCCAGTGAAGATGTAGGCTCCACGGGGGAATGAGATTGAGAGAAAAAGCTCTGCCGGGTAGAAATAATATCGACCAGCAGAAGAGGCCTAGACAGGCTCTCACGTAAAACCATATTTGAGCTCAGGACCTCGGAGTTGGCTGTGCAAACAGAGAGACGGCTTCAGCAAAAGCTCCTTTTCACAGAGGCCCATTGAAAAGAGGACGGAGAGAGAATGAGAGTGGAGGAGGATTGAAGAAGACAAGCTCAGAGAAATGCTCTTTGCATTAGCCAGACACACAGAGGCCTCTGGTTCAGAGCTGACACACTTAAGGGAAGAGTCAGCGGGGGCCATGTAAATCAAGACGGGGTGAGGAAAGATATAGTCCTGACCTGGGGCCAAACTAAGCAGACTTTAACATTACCCAGAGTCCATGTAAACAGCACTGAGACCTGGCAGCGCTCCGTTTCACTTCCATGCAAAGTATGTGGTGAGGTCGAGGAGGAAGAGGTGGAGGGGGGGTGCACGGACAGATTGATGGTGATAGTGGTGGGGGTAAACTTGAAGAGCTGTCCCCCTTCTTCACTAAATTAAAGGACCGCCTTGTCCTGTCCAACGAGAAATCCCTCAACCTTTGCTTTCAGCACTCGCTGGGGGAGCGACAGAGCCGACTGGGCTGCTGGTGTGATCCCTGGGAGTTTGGCGAGGGAAAAACAGACAGTAATGGCAGATGTACGAGGGAACGGGGAGCATTTATTCAGCTCAGAGAGAAAGAAGAAAAACTGCCAGAAACCTGGAGGGACAGGGAATACACAACTGTGTTATGAATATAGTCATGGAAGAAAAATGGGGATATAGTTAAGAGAGAAAAAAACCCACTGATTTATGTTTTTTTTCCACGCCTCGTCTTTCATAAAGCTCCCTTTGGCTTCTTCTTGTCTCTGCTGACCGTGTGACTGTAACTAGCTCGCTATCTCGACTTCAGAGGTGAACCCACACACACACACGCACATGCACAACTCTCAGCACCACCCAGTGCTTTGACATGGCCCCGAGCCCGGTGCTGCTGAGCTGCAGCGGCAGACACTGGGCATTGGAAATTTAAGTCGGGGCGTAGGAGAAATTAGGCGAGGAGGCAAGGAAATGGGATGTTGACTTGAACTGGCCCCGGGGGCAGCTGAGAGTCTCCCTGTGCAGCTCCGCTGGCTGCCTGACAGTTTGATGGAGCGAGTGGAGGCTTCCCCGCGGCCCGAGCCGCCGTCTCTAACACTGATGTAGCTCAGTGAGGAACAGATTGAGCCTCCAGGCATCGCTCTGTACTGCTACTCCCCTCCTCTCTCTCGCTCTTTCTCACTCTCTGTGCTGCTACTACTAGCTCTCTCTCTCTCACTAATCCTGTCAAGCCAACACACAGAAACATGTACACACATATGCATGCATATACATACTATCACACCCTGTATGCACACATAAAGACACTTAGATGCACAGAAATAACTTGGCTCACTCCTTCCTTCTCTTCCCTACGACAGTAATGTGATGAGCACTACAGATGCTGTTTACTGAGCTCTGGCCGACGCACAGGGGGGAGGAGGAGGAGAGGGAGGAAGAGGCAGAAGGAGGTAGAGTCAGGGGGCTGGCAGGCCACCATAATGAAAAGAATCTGGCGGCGGCCCACTGTGTGCTGGTCATGAGAAGCATGTGCCGCCGGGGGGCTCTACTGCTAATTTCAGGGGGCAGCCAAGCGTTTCACGCTAGACTTGTCATCGGGCCAGAGGGGGCATTCATACTGGGTGACAGCAATTGCGAGAGGGCGGGCAGGGGGTTTTGGGGAGGGGGAGCGAAGAGAGAGGGAGAAAGCCTCTGCTCCCTTCCCCCGCCTTGTACCTCCTGTCCCCCCTCTGCAATGATCAAACGTTATTATAGGCAGGGTACAGAATTACAAATGAGTGTCCTGTGGCAACGGCTGGAACTGGATTCAACTGCTCTCTCTCTGCTCGGCTCTCTACTCAGGTGGCCACGAGGGGCACACCTCATCCTCCAGCCCCTGCTGTCCAAACAGGATTTAATGCTCGCATCTTCCTAGTTAACATGACAATAATAATCTGTTACAAAAGCAGGAGGTTTTATAAGCTCACACATTCAGACACAGAGGTACAGTCCTGCCTGTGTGTTTGGCTGCACTCCACCTCGGGGCAGGCGATATGGATCAAATCTTACTCTCTTTCTATCACTGTAAATTCAATTTTATGTTACATTATCAGTATATATTGTGATATATTAAATATTTAAGAAACTCAATAAAGGGATATATACCACAGTAGGGCTGGCGTTTCAATATGTATTGAATTTTAAGTATTGCGATTCGATTTTGTGATTTATTGCGATTTTTGTTGCTTCCGCTAACTTCGCCAAGTCCGTCGCTAGCTCTCCCGTCAGCTCCGTTCTCTTTATACATCCAAGGTCAGCTCCATTGGGGCCGTTTGAATTAACATAAATGTCAATATATGGCTGCTCTACAGTTGTAGCCTCCGCCGATTTGACTTTGACCACAGAGATGCGACAGGTGGCTTAACCGCACGTTACCGCAATACGATAATGTTAACATGAGTTAGCATGCGGCTTTAGCCGTGATGTCTAGCTCTGCTTTTTTCAGTAACGTGTGAAACCCAAAGTGTTTCCATACTTTACTGGATGTGTAGTGTTTACCACTTTGGATTTAAAATGTGAGGCTGCAGGTCGTATCCACACAGAACCCGGATCCTCGGCCATTTTCTGCGCTCTCTCGTCGGCTTGCATTGGCTTTGTTTTTCTTGATATGGCGTCACATTGCTCAGACTACAACAATAAACCTACCTCCGCATAGACTCAAATTAAGCAATTATTTTGATTCAGGCTCTAAAAATGTTGTTACAAAATCATAAAAACATAAATCGCGACACATAGGGGAATAGATTTTTTTCCCAACCCTAATAAACAGTATGATAAAATCTCTGATGGCCTTACAGTGTATATCATCATATGGCCTAGCCCGAGCCCCACCATGTCCTTGGTTTCTAGCAGCTCCCTCCATTTTCACAGGACCGGCAGTCTGTTAAAGGTGAAATGACTGACGGGCACATCTTTAATCAGTGCCATCGACTGGCCTGAGGATTTGGTGCGCGCTTGGGGTTTATCTCTCAACTCGGCTAGATAAAATGTGCACAAAGTCATTAAAGAGTTGAGGCGAGAGAAAAAAAAACAGCAACAGAGGATAAAAACACCCTGTCAGCCCGACCCCTACTATGAAGTGAGAGACAGTGAAGGAGCTACCACGCAGTTGATGCTAACAGCTGGCAGCCTCCCCCTTAAAAAAAGAAGCGGCTGGCTCTAGTCTGGCAGCCAGGAGAGGCAAGCGAGGGACAAGCGGGGATGAAAGGAGGAGTGTGAGAGATGGAGTCAGTGATGAAAGGTGGGTGGTTGATGGTAGATGAGTGGATGCGGGATGGGACAGGGGGGATTAACCAGCTTGCGAGGAGAAACTTCTGTTCATTGCCTCTGACACAAGCAGTCACATGAGAGACAGAGGAAGGGATGGGAAACAGAGAAAGAGAGATAGAGAGCAGTGTAAAGGGAAGGAGGAGAGAGGAAGGGAGGAGGCAGCCACATCGCACATCTTCAGGCTGTGAATAATTTAGAGGAGCACCGGGGAGACGAGACGAAGATGAACACAAAACACTGGCAGCGTTTGACCTAGAGCTGCAGCTACATCAGTGCACATCACAGAGCGGAGAGCACTCTCTCTCTTTCTCTCTCTCTCCTCCCTCTTCCTCTCTTTTGCTCTTCATCTGCCTCCCTCTGTGTCAGGGAGGAAACAGCTGTACGCTATTCTTGTTTCGCCTCACATTCTATGAAACTCAACAGAATGGCTGACAACTTCGTTTCATAGGGATCTCTACTTTCTCCCTCCCTGCTCTGGGCATGTCAGAGAAGTCAGAAGAGCAGCGCGCAAAACGGATGCGTCTACGTCCAGACTATGTGGGGCCGTAAGGGCCGATACACGTCTGTGACGGCTGACACACACAGGGCTAACGATACCATCACATCATGTGAAAAAGAACATCTTCAAAGAGCTCAGACTTGATTCTAGACACCTTGCTGCCATGACCGACATCTTATGAGGCGTTCGTGTATTCACACGAGTTGGACTGCCGGGATCATTTGTGTTCATTCGCGTTACTCGCTCTAGACGCGCCGGAGAGGAGAAGGGGCTTGTCTCCAAAGATCACAACAGCTTTTCTTTTCCGCCATTTCCGCCATCAACCATGGAACAAATAACCACTGTTGCTGCTTTGTACCTACCTACCTGTGTATCTGGCATGCCACACGTCGATACTGCGGTATGAACCCAAAATAAACAGATTGCGAAGTGATTTAATTACAATAAACGGATGAAAAGGATGCTGAAATAACTACATAATGATGTTGATTTGTAAAAAGTCTGAATTCATGCTTTGTCAGGTCTAACCACAAGACGAGAAGCTAATAACTTTTAAAATGTTTTTTCTGAATGGAGTTCGGATTGATCGGTGCTAGGATATGCTAACATTGTAGCTGCTCCATCAACACTAAACAAAAAGTCATCAAGGCATAAATATGGCAGTAATGTTGTTATTTTACTGTTTGACAGTCTGTGGTTTATACACATACATTTATACACAGAGGTTTCGTCCTCTTCCACTCTTTGCATTGACTTTGTAAGTGATCTCTCTGCGCAAAACGTTTGCTTCCCCCCTGGTGTGAACGCGCCATTAGACTTATAATATATTATCTTTTGGTTTTGGACTGTTGGTTGGCCAAAAAAATGCAATTTGAAGACAGGATGGTCATTTTTCTAACAATTTACAGACAAGAACAATAATCAACAGATTATTCAGTGGTGAAAATAATCATTAGTCGCATGTACTTGGCAACTAATCCATTTTGAAGAAGAAGAATTGCAAACCAAACATTGGGCCCATTGCATTTTAAGAGCTGTGATCACAAAACTACTTGCAGGATATAAATTATTCACTTCATTAAACCTATTCTAAGTTAAGATATAATTAGTGTAATATTTATCGCCAATAAACTGACATTTTCAGTGAATAATTTCTTGCAGAATGCCCACATCAACACAGTCTGAGTCATAAGACAGGATGCAGTGCAAGAGAGGGCGCAGCGCTGTGAGCAACCAAGCAGTGGAAAGTGTGGACAGCAGCAGTAAATAACAGCTGCCCTGTGATTAGGCACAGAAGAGGTTAAACAGAGCTCGTTCACGCTGCCTTTGTCAAGGTGCAATGAATCACCTCACCTGCTGAAGTGAGTGTGTGTGTGTGTGTGATGAAAGGACCACTGGGCATCTGTGGAGGGAGTGACAGTTGGGCGGACAGAGGGCGGTCTGATCAACCCAGAAGGGAGGGGCCATTTATTACTGTAATTAAGGAAGCGTGGGAGTAGAGGAGCGGAGATTTGAAAAGAGTAAATCTCTTAATTTGGTAGGAATGATAGCATGAGGCAAGTGGATAAATAATAAAAACGTGAGGATTAAAGATGGCAAACAAAACGAGGTAACTCGGTTCCCAGTTTATTTCCTCGCCCCCTCCCTCCCTCCTTCTAACACCCTCTCCCACTGTCTCCTGCTCGGTCTGCGTGGCTGATATTAATGGGACGTCCCTTGTTTGTAAATGTGCCAAGTTGTGTGCACCGCTGCGGGCTGTCTATTATAGCAGGCCTCTGGGGCAGCCTTTCCATATGGCGTCACATATGGCACTCAGCAGCATCAATTAATGTTGTTATAATACTGATTTTTATGAGCTAGGGTTTCACTCCTTTCCTCTCTTCTCTACCCCTCCAACCCCTCCCCATTATTTTTTTTCACGCACTGTCGCTGATTCTTTGATTCTTCAAACTGCCTCTCTTCGATTCCTCAAACCTTCGACAACCTGGCTTCTGAACAGTGGAGGAGCCGAGAGGCTTTCCATGCCAAATTCTGAGAGCTCCTACCGGCTCTACTGAACGCCGCTCAAAGACCTTGAACATGACTTTGTTCCCGCTATACTGCAGAAGAGCGCCATTGCCAATGTGTCAGAAACTTTGCATCTACTCTGAAGCTGAGAGACTTCGATCAATGAAATATGGAAGAACATGAGAGAATAAAGACGGCAATTACACAGACTGAAAACTACAATGTTACATATCGGCAACCAAACACTGCAGTTACAGCACCTATTGTAGTTTTGGTCACATTAGGCCAGCATCAGGGCCTATTAGTGTGTTAAATTAGGCCTGTGTTTATGCACAAAGCAATAGGCAGATGGATGTAAGAACAGAATCTGAGGGGCCTTTTTGTTCCCTGGTGCCTTTGGTTGTGGATCTGACAGGAAGGGAACAAGAGCGCAGCAAAAAGCCCTGCTTAAAAAGCTTCCAGCCACACCAGCCTTGTCAGCGACGCCACAATTAGAGACTAGATCACTGGCGCTTCCCAGCGAGACACATCTCACCACCACTCCTCAATGGAACTCTTCCGTTTGAGGAACACACTCAAAGCCGGGTTTTAAAACGTTTCGGATGGCTAATCACTCTCAGGATGAAAGGCCCCGGCGTGTTCGTTTGTCTCAGCGTGGGGAGCTTCCCTTGCCGTTTCTCTGTCTCTGATTCTGATTGTTTTTGTTCGTTTCTTTTCCAGCAGGCGGGCGAGGCAGGCGAGCTGGCAGGCAGCGCTGTTTGAAGGTGCAGTCAGACCCGAGTGCAGGCCTGATGCTTTGTAGTGATATTTCCAGCAGCACAATCTCATTACTTTTTGACGTGGGGGGGTGCGTGCAGGGGCGGATTGTCATTTCACGCTGTCAAAAGTTCCGTGAGGGAACGGAGACGGGAATGGAACTTCAATGACCTGCGCGCCTCTGGCTCATCAAGACTGAATATATTAAACCAAATAACACAGATAAAATCCAATGAACCAGGTCCTTTAAGATGCTTGTAAACTTAATGTCCAGTCCCCGGGGCTAGTGAAGGAATCGCACTCCTTATCTGGACTCTTTGTAATTGGATCTATTTCACAGCCTCCTAAACCTGTCACTATACACGCCCTGAACCTAATTAACCTACATGCAGTAGTGCATACACAGGCAGGCAGTGCATGTACATATGTAGCTAAGACAAACAGGTCTTTGTGTGTTGAGAGGAGAAGTCCTGAGGGCAGCATCCCACACCTCTCAAAGATGGTGAGAGCTTCTGGACGTTTTCACATGGGACAATCATTGGCAGTTCCCCCCCCCTTAAAAAAAACCTGGGGGTTCCTCAAAGTTGATTTCACACGGAGTTCTTTCAATACAGAGAAAAACTTTGCTCTGTTTAAGAAGCTGCCAGGCCCTGATTGAAGCGCCCGGTTACTATGCGAACCCCGGCCTGTTGCTGGGGTGACTGTCCCAAAGTGCTTCCTGGGTAATTTTCGAGGTCACTGGTTTGTGCACGCCTATGTGGTGCAGATGGGCCCACCCTCATTCAGGGCCCAGCAGGAACTCTTTCATTAGACCCAGTGAATGGCCTCATTCATCCCCTTCACCTCAATTGGTCACGCTGCGTCTCCGCAGAGGGCCCAGGACAAACTTTTCTCTCTTTTCCACTCCCCGATCTTCCACGCACCACCCCACCTTAGTCATGCTTCACTTTTGTTCAGGAGCATGTGGTGGCTGGAACTTCAGGGCCTCATCTTTGGCTGCAAACTAGCTCAGACCGCCTAATAGGTGGAATGGAATGGACTACTGACATCACTGTCTTTGTTTATCTTGAGGAATGTTAATTAAAAACATTGCCTGACTCATAAGTAACCAGTAGATAAGGATGAATATAGACATTTACTGCATTTTTTCATATTTGGAAAATATGATCTTATTATCAAAGCTTGAGTAGGCAGATTGGAGCAAATCATTTTTTTTTATTTTTATAACGGTCACTATATCATGATAGTAGTGCATGAGACAGGTAATCTGAAAAAATCATGTGCCTCTGTGTCCTCCGGTGCTCCTAATGGCATCTGCAAGATTTCACAGACCGGAGGAAAACAACCAATCAGGGCTGAGCTGGAACCTTGCCGTCTCTGAGCAGCTGTCAATCACTCGTAAACTCTGATCAAATTAGGCAGCGGTGATCAAATATGAATCAACATTCTTACTGTAATGCCTATTTCTCGCATAAAATGTTTTCAGAAACATATTTTAGTGTACTCTTTAGCCGTTTGATTGGATTTGCGAATGATTGACAGCTGCCTCTGTTGAATAAACAGCCAATAGGTTCTAATTTCAGAGCTCTAGCTCTGTTCCCTGTGATTGGCAAAAGTCTCCTGTAATGGGCTAGATTTTTTAAAGCCTGAAAACAGAGCCATGAGGAGGTGCAGAAGTCTATGCTGAAAGGTTATTATGGCATTTTTTTGCCCAATAATGCCAAAAATATTCTGCCTACTGCCACTTTAACATCTGGCAAACTTAATCAAACACATGCCCATAAAAAGAATTATCATTCATATTCAGAAATAAGTATTTTGTACAGATCTGTATGACTTACTGCTCCATACTCCTATTTCTATCTCAGTGTTGCACAAAAGACCTCAAGGAGCCGTTCCAGCTAAACCATTTCATCCCTAAGTTGCCTCTCTCTCTCCACTGAGTCACTCCTGTGACTGCAGTGCTCAGCCATGCTAGTGGCTCCTCTACTCCCTGCTCTCTTTTTTGGCCCCTCAAGTGAGTCTCAGGTCTGGCCTAGTGAGAAGTGACTAATTGTCTTGAGTTGTTAGTGTGCCTGGAATGAGATCCACTTCAATCTGCGACAGGGTGCACAATAATTTGGTTTCTCCCTTCCTCCTCCTCCTCCCCTCTCGCCCTCTTTCTCCTTCTTGCAGCAGATTTACCCCTTCTGCTTCTCAAGCTACTGAGCTGTAAAATTGAGTGGACGGCAGGCAGGATAAAGAATGAGACCTGGCATCGTGGACGCACTAACCTTGAGGAGGGCCACTGCTGCTGGCTGCACCTAAAGAGATGGAGACAGAACGTCAGCCATATTGGACTGAGTGAGGAAGGTTAAAATGAGGAGGGAGGAAAGACCAGAGGTAGAGAGAAAGGTGGAGACCCTTGCTGGAGAAACAATATGACAGCTTGGTGAAGCAGATCGAAATCAGCACGAGGATGGACACACACACAACTACAAATAGATGATGGGGTGTTAACCACAGAAAAAAAGGAGAAATCATTAGTTATCATTTAAACTGTCTCCTCTTAAATTCCTTGGTCTTTCTCACCTCCATCTTTATTGTAATAGACTAGTAATGTCTAGCCCAGTTAATCCCTCAGCTACTGCAGTGCACATGTACGGCGACTGCACCTTTAAACCTTTGCAATTAGACAAATCAAACTGAACACTTTAAATGTCTGACAACATGTACATCTTTTGTGAAAACAGTGTACCATTAAAAAACGACCCCGGAGCATGTTTCCTAGCAGTTCTAACAAAGCTATCCTTCGTAATGAAATCAACTCATACAGCCGCTCTTGGAGTGAATCTGAGCAATCAATTACTATGAATCACAAATACACTTGCTGCAGTTTAGATGTGAACAAATGGAGCCTCAGTCCCTTACAGATGATATTAGTGCTCTGAGCTGCTCTCGCTCCACGAGATTAAGCAGGTTTGTACTCTCCCAGGCGGGCAGTGCACCCCCCCCTCCTCCAGGGTGCTGCACTATCATTTGCAGGAAAATTACTTCAGTAATGAAGAATCCAGGCCCATAAATCCTCGTGGCCTCACCTTCCTTCGCCTCCCAAGTCTCTCTGAACAGCTAGTAAAAATTCCCTTTAAAAAATTCATAGCGCAATTTTGCTCAAATCCCTCCCAGCAAGCACAATTATGGAACTTTCATCTCAATTGATTTATGTCCTGGGCTAAGAGAGAGGGGGTGCGTGGGGGGTGTGTGAAGGGGGAGAAAAAAAACAAGTGGTAAATCATTGTTTTTAAAAGGGAAGGCGTAAGGCCTTTTGTCACTTTCACTGCATGTATAGTGCATGCGACAGAGAGGTGCATAGATGAGGGGAGGAGGAAGAAGAGGGAAGGGAACGTTTGAAGGGTTTGAAAGCAGGATTGAAATGGTAAAAAAAAGGAGGAGGAGGGGAGGGAGATGAAGGGGGGAAAAGGAGCGGTATTCCACTTGATTAATAACACTAATCAAATTATACAGTGTTCCACTGTGCCCTGAAATCTGGGGCCATAATGTCCTCTAATGGCGAGGTTCATGGAGCTAAACTTCAGAGGGAAAACACGGGGCTGACTGCCGCATGCCTTAATGAAGGCAGTAAAACATCCATTTCCAGAAGCCATGAAATGAAAGGCAAGATTGTAGATGTGCACCCAGTGGCTCTCCCACTGCAAAAAAAATGGAAGGCTGTTAACACAAAAGACATTGTCGGAGAGGGGGAGAGACAGACCGACAGAAAGACGCGAGACCTTAAGAAGAGAAATGAGGAGAGAATAGTACAAGTGAGGAGATTTAAAGGGCAAGGACACCAAGAGTAAGGGGATATAAAAAGAAAAGGGATGATGAAGTGAGGGTGGAAAGACAGATTGGTAGATGCTCTCAGTGCTCTATTTCCGAAGAAGTTTCTCTTCTGGCATGAAAACAATCTGTGTCTGCTGATTATGGATGAGCCAGGCTGCTTTACTATGTCTGTTATACTTAGTGCTGCTGACAGCAGCCACAATTCATCACTATTTAGTTGCTGATGCACCTAACCACAGCATCCTCCCCCTCATCTATCTCAATAGCACTCCATTAGAGTATTCCCTCTGTCCATCCAGCCATGCATTCTGTTGATCCATCTATCCATCCGTATTTCCATTCGTCCATCCCGCCACGTGTGCATTCGTCTATCCATTTATCAATCCATCCAATCTTGTCAATAAAACTCTGAAAGATCTGACACATACAACAATACTGCTGTGACCTCAGCTGTCAGCTAGTTGCTGTAGGTAAGAGGTTAGCTTGTTATTTCTAGGCATTATGCCAAAAGACACTATGACTGCAGTGGCACACTATATGTCTGACATCAGAATCTAACCACAACACGTAAAGGTCACTATGGCTCTAGTCTGAAAGTGTAGTCCTCCAGAAAAAAAATAGAATTATTTTGTTAGTTATTATTTTCCCACCGGTTAATAGACTTGAGACGACACCGGTGTTACCGATTACACCGGACATTTCACAAGAAAATACGGCGCTAAATACATGTAGAGTGCTAATTTGAACTTTACCGTTGGGTAACTCCGCACGGCGGCTTCTATCATTGGGTTTAAATCCGAAGTATTGCCAAAAAGGCGCTTTTGCTTTTCGCTTTGACACCAAATCCTCCACCATCGTCTGTCAACTCTCTGTGTGTGAAATGTGACTCCTGCTGCTCTGAGCTGAGACTCCATACGGAGCAGACACATTCACTTTCAGATTGTAGCGCCCGTCGTCCGACTATGTATTGATAACAAGCCGCTGATACGCCAAATTGAACTAAATGGGTTTTATTTCTAGAAAAAGAGCATAATGACAGTGGGCAAGTAATGTAATTGGTGTATGCCCGACCACCATATAATACCAGTAACACCGATTACTGCGGCAAGCCTACCGGACGTACGGACAGGCAGTGCTGTCGCCGGGCGCGGAGGCATGAGAGGTTTGCTGCAGTAAAACCAAGTGAGACTCCAGATGCTTAAATGTATACAAAAGCATTATGGTTTACATTTAATCTACTAAATTGCACTTGCTACAAACAATCAAATCAGCCTTTGCATCTTGAATAAAACAAATGTTGTTCGTAGTCCTTGGGGCAAAATTTCATCTGGAGAGCAAGGAGAAAAAACAACAACAACAAAGCTGAGAAAACACAGATTGCTATTGTTATTATTATCATAATTACACTTGTGCTTATCATGCAAGCGACCTCAATCAGGATGAAATGCAGTTTCATTTGATGAAGCTTCCTGTTTTGACTGGCTGGAGTTTGGGAGCCACACACTTGGCTGGCGTGCCAAAAACTCAATCAGGCGCAATTACATAGCCATCAGATAGAAATGTAATTGATTTGAAAGCTGACATGAGATATAACTACATTACAGTGGAGGCACAGTGGGGAGGCTCCTTGGGGACAGGGCCTACGGGGAGCTCATTACCGCCAAGCTTTGAATTATTGAGTGCTAAGGCAGTGACATTGAGGAATAGGCGATTGTCTGTTACAACTCAGCAAGTGTTTATCTCAACTTACAGCAACCCAACACGTCAGAAGGAGTGATCTGCCCATGCATGAATATTGCAGGGGGAGAAGTTGTAATGGTTCATAATTGAAAGGGTTCAGGCCAAGGTAGCGTCTGTGGGTGCACATCACGCCTGCTAGTTCCATATCTAGTATTTGTGATGAGGTCAACTAAGGCTTCTCAAGTTTCCACAGCAATAACTCTACCTTGTCCTTGGGTCACATATTTACTTTGGTTAGGATTGAATTTGTGGAATCATCACATGTAACACCCAACCCTGCACAATGAGAGCTGTGTTAGCTGAGTGTGGGCCTTTTCAAAATAAACTTTCCCTCAGTAAACTGTGCTTGGTTAGTTTTAGTTTGGTTGCTGCTGAACTTGCTGGCTAGTTTCATAAAAAAATGAGAAGAAACTATTTAGTACTATGTTCATTTGTCTGCAGCCGTGTTTCCATTCAATTGTCAAGCGAATTTTAAGCAAACTTTTGAAATGTTGTGAAAGAAAAGCGAATTAGGTGCATTACCATCAACTGGTTTGGAGCGAATAAACTTGGCTACAGTGTAGTTTGGTCAGAAGTTACACATACTAACCCTGCCGTTTCCATACAGCTTTTCTAAAATGATACTTCAACATGCACATAGAAATATGTGAATGGAAACGTGGCTTGTGTCTTATGCCGGGTACACACTACACGAGAATCAAGCCGATTTTGGGCCTGATCCCCCCTTCCTGACAATCGCCAGCAAAGGTGATGGATGGTTCTAAAGATTATCTTTCTAGATTTTCCTGTGGTGTGAGGTATGTTAGGAGTGTTTTTCACATCCTCCGATTGGCTGAGAAATCCATCCTGTCGAACCAATTTCAAATCGTAAATATTAAACATGTTCAATATTGCGGCTAATGCATGAGCTAATGCAAAACGCGAAGCGTAAAGTAGCAGTAAGATGGAGCTCAGAAATGGAGGACCAACTTGTTGTTTTGTGGCATCAACACAAGTGTTTATTTAACGTGTCTCCATGACTTCATCCATCCTCCTTCGTGAATCTTCAGTACAAAGTAAAAACTAACGCCGCTAATTCTTCCTGCCCGTCTTCCACCATGTTTGTTACCACTAAAGTCACGTTTGATCGCAGGAAATTGTTTTAGTCAGGACTCTTGTTGTTCATGAATGCAATCTGTTAGTGTGTTGTGTGCTGTTTTGGCCAAATTGTTGCTCACCACACACTTAAGAACAAAACTGTTAAATTTAACATAACATGTCATTATGTGTGGGGTCTCTCATATTTTCTAAATCTGTTACGATCTAAAAAATCTTTTAGTGTGGACCAGCCTTTACTTGTGCTCTTTATTTTTTTAAAGTAATGCACCAGTACTTTTATTTTAACAGACACATTTTCAGTGTTCCACTCCTTAGCTTTGCAGACACAGAGAGCTTAAATTAGGTGGCAGGCTCTCTTGGGATGATGGGATGGTGGTGGTGGGAGGGGGAGCTGACCCTGACCACCAGCCTATGGGTCTTCCCTGAAGTGCTGAGGGGTGACTGTTGAGAGGATAAAGATATAAGTCAGTGCAGAGGGGCCTCACTCACCGTCCCCCAGGAAACTGGTGACTGCCTACCTCTGGGAGAGCTCTGCCCCCTGGGCTTCTGCCCACTGATCTCACACTGTGTCTCTCATTCTTTCTATCACTCTTCTCTCTCCTCACACGGCCCTCCTGTGAGCTTTCTCACAAAAATGAGAACTCAATTAATTCAGGCGAAATGAGGACGAGCGAGGAGGAGGAGGAGGAGGCGGCGGCCTCGGGAGCCCAGAGGGACAGAGAACAAGCAAGAGAGGGAAGCCTGACGGAGCCGCTTGTCGATCTGCGGCCTGGAAACGGCAAACAGAGCATGGGGTGACTGTGCGTGTGCATTAAGTCTTTAGCCAAGTTAATCCTGTCTGCAGTTTAAACATGGCTGATGAAGGAACGCTCGTCATTACAGAGGTATGGGTTATGCTGGGTAAATAGACGGGTCAGAGGGAGGCAGACAAAGAGAGAAGAGCAAAGCCCGAAGGAGATGAGGACATGTTCAAACACATGCTGACACTCAATCCCCTGCATGTTGTTTATTACATGGATGCTGGGGGGTCTCACAGGTTGACATTCTAGCTGTTATGACACAACGGTGACCGACGCTGTAAATGTAAAATTACAGCTCTAAGTATCCCCTTACAATAACCTACACAGCATAGGGAATGAAAAAGGCCGCATGTAGGTCAGTTTATGAATGTGACCTGTGACCTTTGACCTTGTGAACAAGGACCTCATGCAAGACAACAGTCATCAATCTTGAGTGAGCCCGGCGGTCACCCTGCTTAATGCTATATTAGGGTGCTACAAGCCACCACACAGCTCAGCTAATTTTCTCATAGCCTTGCAGAAAAACTGGCAGAAAACCAGCTGTTAGCAGGGGCTGTCGCCAGGTTTGAGGTCACAAGCACACACACACACTACGCACACACAAAATATGTGATACGCTGTGGCACACTGCAGTATTTCCAGCAGCTTTGTATGCTAAGTAGGCTAAAAACAAATGCTGCCACTTTGTTGCTCAAAGTACACAACTCACTGAGAGGTAAAAAAAACAACCCCAAAACAAATAAGAACAAATGAGCCATTTTTACCGGAAGACAACTTGTAAACTGTGAGATGTTATCTCCAGTGCGATGGTGTTATAAAAGTAACCACTTCCCTGTGACAGAGCGTAAATCTCACAGCATTCTGGGATATTTTTATGTTCAATGTTGACTGCAGTGCATATATTACAATGTTTTACCAGTCCCAGCTCTAGGACAAGCCTAGTAAAACAGGCAAGTCAGATAGTTCCAAACTTTCATATGATAAATACCTTGCATGTAAGGAGCCAGGGGGGATTGTGGCAAATGTGTTTCCAAGAAAATCAGTCTGCCACTAGTACTTAGAGTGATTGAATAGCCTGTAAACAGAAGCAGCAGACTTGCCCGACGCTCTCTGGGAGACACTAATATAGTTGTGCTTCCAGGAGCTGAAGGGAAGGAAGAAGGTGGGGCGCACAAGTTCATGAACTAAACAGCGGAGTGTAGGACTCTGAACTGAAACTGCAGAGTAAAAGCACAAGACTGCAGAGTGAAGTACGTCAAGTCAGTCATAAGACACCCTCGGTCAATGGCTGATAGTGTTCCTCGCATTAGCCCAAATTAAAATGAGATCTATCTTTAACAATCTCATTTAAAAAAAGCCATATGATGACACTTTCCCTCAGTTATGCTTTCCACCTTCTCCGCTGCAATCCCCTGATGAAAATAAATTCTCCTTTGTTCATGGTGCTGGTAAAAGGACCTTTTTGTTAGCATCTTTCCTTTTTTAAAAATTCATCACCGAGATCATTTTTTCCACATCTATGTCCAATCGACACAGTGTGGAGACTACACACAGTGTTGTTGATGTGGCAGGTCCAATTAGAGGCGATATGAGCATGAAAATGATTTAAGCACACAATTTAGCGCTTTAGTTGAAAGCATGTCTTTGTGTCTTCACCACGCATCAGCTGACAGTGATACTATATATTGAGCCTAATAACAACCTAAATAGAGAATCTTCCGTGACCTGAGTTTGAGGTTGTAATGAACAGAGGCATGGAGCTTTTCACTGCTAGGCAAACAGCTAATCATGTTTGTTATTTGGTCACAAATAAATCCGGAGTCCTCCAAAGTCCTGACAGCAAAACCAACATGAGTGAGGTATATTTTAAAAGTTATTTCACTTTCTTCATCTAATCTCTCTGGAGAATAATTAATATTTCTTGGCACAGTTTCAATTTCTACAGAACTCTAACAGGAAGGAGGGGAGGCAGCGACAATTCAAACTCTGCAGCTACAGCAGTTTCGTTAGTGGTGAGCCGTTGTGAAAATGTGAGAAAAACCGCAATCTATGTGCCCAGTGTGCAAGTACGTAAAACCACAACGGGTGCTGCGAGTTGCTAAAAGAGCAGGTTATCTATATATGGGGTTAAGCCACAACCCAACACAAACTGAAGCTCAGTCCTGTGAAATAAACACATACTACGTTTGGTTTTCTAGCTTCTAGCAGTGGCTTGATAAATGAGTGTAGAAAAATAATGAATGCGGATACATTCATAGAGGGCAAGAGGGGTCAACTAAATGGTTTTAAAACTATGTAAATGATATGCTACGGCCTTCATACAGTGGTCACCAGATCTCAACCCAACTGAACACTTTGTCAGGGAGCGTTGACACTGTTCTGGAGGCTTGTGGAGATAATAAAGAGGACCTATTGTGTTTTTGTGCTTTTTCTATTTCTTGTGTTATATATATTTTTTTGTGCATGTAAAAGGTCTGCAAAGTTACAAAGCCCAAAGCCCAAAGTCCACGCCAAACGGCAGTTCCTCTCACCCACAGAAACACTACTCCTACTGAACTGCCTGAAACGCCATTCTTGAAGTCCCGGCTTTTCTTCGATAACGTGGTGATGTCACCAAGTAACACATTTGCATAAGGGCTAGTTTGGCACACCCTCAAACAAAGCTAGTTAGAGCGGAGCTCGAGCGGCGCCCGAAGAGTTTGGTCCGGTTGACCAATCACAACAGTGGGCCAGCTGTCCGATCAGAGCAGACTGGGCTTTTCGGGAGGGGCGGGGCAGGAGCTCAAACCAGTGGGCAACTCCAGAGTCTGAAAACTGAAGCCAATGCGTAAGTGTCATTCTTTCTAATAGCCAGCAGGGCGCGACTCCTCTGGTTGTAAAAAGAAGTCTGATTGTATAGAAGTCAATGAGAACATGACCCTATTCTCACTTACAACATGAGTTTATAGTCTCAATCGCTAGTTTCAAGTCTTCTTCAATACAGCATGATGTTCATTTAGTAAATTATGGTCCCATTTAGAGTCAAACAGACCATAAAGCAGAGTATGCTTTAGGGCGTGGCTACCTTTTGATTGACAGGCCGCTACCACTGCGTTGTCCGGTCTAAGAGTGCTTTCATCTTACAACTTTAACCCTTTCACAGTGTGTTTTCAGTTCATGAAAGTTAATTATAATCTTTTCGGTCGCCTAAAAATGTCTTATTCAGCATTTGGTTGTACTTGGCTCCACCCTCTTGCGCCACTTCTGGTTACAAATAGCCAAGATCAAGACGGCCAAAATGCAGAACTGGAGGCTTCAAAACGGTAGTCCACAAACCAATGGGTAGTGCCATGATGACCACTTCCACTTCTTATATACAGTCTATGGCTCAAACAGAGCGTTTCAGACAGAGGGTGAAAAGAGGTGCTGCAGCACAGCAAGTATGAAAAAATAAAGCGTTTATTGAACATTAAATCCTAGTAGAAACCCCAAAATACAAGCAAGCATCAGAAAATAAGCATAATAGGTCCTCTTTAAATAAAATAGCTTGAATCTGAGAGACAATAGACAGACATGAACATCATGTGTCTGACAATAAAGCGCTTAGATACACACTTGAATCCCCAGACACCTGCACCACATCTCCCCTGACCCGAACATGAAACCAGGACAAGAAACACTATGCAACCATTTGGTTTTGTTTGTCCTCCTGGGGCTGTCTTGGCTCTCGGAAACCCTACCCTGGCATTCGCGCTAATCCCCAGAGAATGAAACGCCGGGGCCAGCAGCATACAGATAAAGCACCAGGTGATTGCATATCTGTGACAGACCACCGTAGAAGTCTCCAAACGCGGCCCTGGTGACGCTGCCAGTTTGACGGCCCCGCTCCCGTTCTGCGCTCGGCCTCGAGGGTAGCCCCCGTATCAGCTTACATCTAGCCGCTTACCTCCGAACAACGGGAGCTGCATCAACTTCAACTGATTCAATTGAGCAGAATTGCACACAGTTCATTGGCTTTTGGCTGGCGCTGGCGGAGTAGATGACAGCGGTGTGTGGAGCCAGAGAGTATCAGTTGACCCAGACTAATTATTCATAAGGCCTTGTTGTGATGGCTGCTGCTCCGGTAAGGTCAGGCAGGAGCAGTTAAGGGGGGGGAAACAAAAACATTTCCTACTAAAACGGAGCTGACACTGCTGGGTATCCACGGGAAACTATGAAAGACAATCTGATGCCTTGAAAGGGAAAAAAAAAAAATCACTAAGAGTGGTGAGCTCTCTCCTTGTGCCATTGTAAGTGGATAGCAGCGTGACAGCTATACATTCCCAACTGGAGGTTGATGCAATGGAGGATATGATATGTAAGAGGGATGCTCATGCATGGCGGACAGGAGAATAGTGCAGCTCCTTAAATAATAGTACACTTTGTGTCCTCACCACCACAGGCAGGCTGTTCCTTGAAATTTGTAATTACAGTAATTGTGATTTCGACAAATGGGTCTCCAATACGCTCTTGAACGGTAAAAATATAGGTTGCGTTACCCGTGAGGAGTCTACTAAAAGCATTCGTTGACAAAGCTTTAATTTACCAGCTCTTGGATAGAGGGCTTTTAAAATGTCCAGATGTCTGCAAAAATATCCCGAAAAATACTATGTAGATGAGTCTTCGACTGAGGCATAAACTCAATGACTCCTGCAAGAGAACGCTGTTAACCTATAAGTTCGATGAACTGCTTTCTCACCTCTATTTACAATCAAAATGTACCACGCAAATGTGTACACACATTCACACACACAAGGCCCACTTATGAGCAAGCACAATAGTGTGGCAATTAGTGGCTAGAGAGGAAGAATGCTGGATCGGTTACAGTTGTTGAATGTTAATTACAGCGTTTTACGGCGTTGAGGAGATAACGAGTTAGCGCCTGGTGACAGCAGCGACACGTCCTTTAACGAGAGCCGTGGAAATTTATGAAACTTGAGATCAGGGACAATGAGGCGTTGCTGGCTTGTCAGACGCTCTCCGGCTCACCCTCCCTTTGTCCTAATGAAGGCAGACACTCGCTTCTTCCTCTTCTCTGCTCGTTCCGGCGCTGTTAGCCCGGGATGATTATTGTTCGTGGAGGAAAAGGTAAAAATCAGCTGATTGGGATTCTGTCCTTGTCCACCTTATCATCTCACATCACCGCTGCCGTTGCCTAATCAGCTTCTGTTACAGTTATAGGGTAGGAAAAGCAGAAAACATGTGGCCACATAAAGGGGGGTCATATTACAGATAATTCCCCGTCTGGGGCAGGGAACATAGCCGGTAGCCAGACAAATGTGAGTGACCATTCATTCCTGTCTATCTAAATAGCGAGGGATCAAGAGCTTGGTGAAATCCGAGGGGTTAATATGGTCATGTTGTGAGGCCCGGTTTGGAATTTAGGTTAATGGAATCATTGATAGGGCTCAGCTCTAATGCCAGCAACGCCTAAGAGGATCCATGGCGCATGATTTAGACAAACCCTGGGACATTCTTCAAAGTTTCCCCCACTGAACCTGGCTAGACTTTTTGAAACAGACACACACAGAGAAGTCTGAGGATTTCTCTGAGTCTAACACAGCCTCTGCTAACCAGAATCCCCCAGGCTGTATCAACAGCCTAAATGTTTTTTTTATAGAATATTACATCAGTTACACTGGGGCAAACGTGGGCCCCAATGGAAATATTAGGCCTAATAAACACATAGAGAGAGCCTGTTTTCTTTTTTTCCCTGGCAAATTACTCTGAAACATGGGAGCAAGAATGTACAGTGAAGTATGGGATTCTTGAGATTGTAACTCATGTCTAGACTTGGACTTGGCAAAAAAAAACTCAGAGTTCACCAGGCCTAGCTCTAGACGAGTGATTTATATCTGCATCAAAGTACTTTGACTTCCAATGTAGCCATATTACAAATGGGGCTGCAATAAGAATGTAAATGTGCTCCTAATCACCACAGTAAAGCTGCTGACCCCGCTACCAATACTTGTGGTGGGAAAAGCAGTCATTTATGTGGGCTGCAGCCTCGATGAAGAGGAGGGACTAGCCTACTGAAGAGAGCAAGAGAAGATCCTTTAAAACCACAGAAGACGAGGCGCCTAGGATGGTGTTCAGATGTCAATAAAAACAGGTGTTAACCAGCTTAGCTAAGATGTTAAGAGCTTGGATAATCCTAGCCTGGATCCAAGAGGAATCCGGCTCTGGAATACTAATGCTTCGGATGCACCGTTAAATCGCACAGAGTTGATTAGGAGGTTGGGTCTAAGTGGTAGTGCTGCTGCTACAGGCTGTCAAAGCCCAATTTACATCTGCTGGCAATTCCCAAGGATTGAAGAATAAGGGATGATCACATATAGAGAATACTTTGTTGTGAGAAAATGGGGAAGGTTTTACTGTGAGTAGTTTTCTGCTTTATCATCAGATGTATGATTGAAATATCTCATCGTAGTATAAGTGACATTCCATTTAAGATACGTTCTTTATCACGCAGCCTCTTATCGCTTATGACTATCAACTACAGGATTCACTTCTGTCGCAACGTTTTTGTCATCTGTCTTTCATTTGTGCCTACCATGAAAAATTAACATTATATGGCTTTCATTCTTCATGTTAGCACTTTATCTCTACATGTCTAAAGCATCTGACACCAGCCAACATCAGCCAACTGCAGAGCTTATTACTTAGTAATAGCAGCAGATTCTGCCATGTCAACAGCTGCCACCTTCAGGCAAGTAAAGTAATTGAAGTAACTGCGAAACTTATGTCACCTGTAAGCAAAGTTTTAGCATGTTTTATATTTAAACTTGCAAAATGTCAGAGTTTGTACTGTAGACATACGTATAAATACATATAAAGTTGGACGACGTGTCTCCACTTCCTCCCACTGTACAAAAGTGAAGCCAAAATCTCCCGGATATGGGGTCTGCCATCTTGAGATTCTGATGTTGGAGCCAGAGTCTGTGCAGTACTGATCGGCTGGTGGGAGCCGCGGTATCAACGTCCCGCCCACACACCCATCCGAGCCAATAGCGAGCCGAGCACGGCCGCAGCTTGTTAGCGTGAGCCAGCTAGCTGCTACGTTAGCACCACGGTAGCTGTTTGGCTAGAAAGACACAACAACTGAACATAATATCTTGCATGTATTATCAAATTGACTCATGTTCTATTACACAGACTCGTGATGAAGGAGTGGAAAGTTACATCGCCTCTCAAGCCTCCAGTTGCGCTAGTACTTCCCTCAGAGCAGCTGTCAATCACAGCTGTCACACCCCCTTTTTATAGCATCAAATAATTAAAACCAAACATATCAGAAAAATGAACACTTGAACATACATCAGCGTGATGAGAACTACCTAAAATGACAGAAACCATCTTTGGGAAAAATGTATTTGACGTGTACTTTGACTTTTTAGTTTGGTCCATGTCCCATGCGCTAACATAGAAGGGGGCAGGATTTATGACCTATACTGCAGCCAGCCACCAGGGGGCGATCCAGATGTTTTGGCTTCACTTTTGGGAGTAGTCATGTCGTCCATCAGTGTATGGTTTATACTGCAGAGTGTCATTATGTTTCCTCTTTCCTCCAGGTTGATGAGGAGGGGGTTTTCTAACCAGATTCTATATGACAACAGATGTGTCTACAATAAATGACTGAACAACTCCCACTTGTGGAGAATCTGCAGCCCGCTAAACATGAATGAGTGAGTTTGTGAGCCAGTTCCATGAGGTGCTTCACATATAATTAATCTGTTTTGACAACAACAAGACTTTCTTGAAAAGTTCTCTAAAAGTGCTAAATAATTTCAAAGATCTGCAGCTCTAAACACTACGTCTCCAGCATTCAAGAACGTTTCTTTGTTATAATTTAAGACACCGAAGGGCAGAAAGATACATCAAAGTACTGAACTACTGGAGTGAATGTGCTCATTTTCTGCTCAACTTATCTCAACACAAACAGATAGCACCTAAAGCGAATGTGCACTCACACCTAAAACACAAAAAAGAGCAACTTCAAATGGAAGAGCCCCAAGAAGAATCATCTACCTCACCTTGTAAACAGAACTCCCTCACAGGGAGCTTAACACAACCCATCCCTCCCTCAAACCACTCCCATGTTGTGAAAAGCCCCGATTCAAAGATGACACCTTCCATTTCGATAAAACATAAATAAATCAACGCAACACTCATCATCTGTTTCACTTAATCGACTTTGAATGTACCACCTCGCACTGCTCCATACATTCATAGACTCTCTTACATGCCACCCCATAATCAAATCAGCATCTGGTGTCAGGGTGGCTTGCGGTTCGGGGTGTTCTCATTTGTAAACACCACCTGCCAGTTCTCACTCTACTTCACTCACTGGGTGACATTAGCGCGAGCGTGAAATGTGATTTTGCGTTGAGCAAACCTCTGCACTGAGCACATCTGAGTCTGCCCACCTGGAAAGCAGGCAGAAATAATCGACGGTCACCTAAGTCAGAGGGAGTTGTCATGCATGAGACACTAGCCAGACAGCGGCAGCACCACAGTCCTGCAGGATACACTGTGTTAAGTCCAGTTCATCCTGGCTGTTTTAAAGGGAAAGATTTTGTCATTTGAAGTCTGTATTTCCTAACCCTTTAATTCAGGATACGTGTTTTTTTTTCCTTTTTCTCTCTGGCGGTTTGTTTGTTGGTTTGTTTTCCCTTTTGATTATTTTATGACTCTTCTGTCTTTCAACACCATGTTTTGTATTGTCTAACACTTGTATTTTTAACATTTTATTGCACAATAATAAAAAAAAAAAATACTTTAGTGCACTTCCTGTCATTCTTGATCATATAAGTGAACAATTATACTGCTGACATATTATAAAGAGCAGCAGGCTCTTCTCATACACTGTAGCAATACCTACAGAAAGTAATGCAATATAATCGTATACATTCCACAAAATCAATTTGTATGTAATCCATGTAATCGTGAACCAGGAAGCAACAAACGCCGCATTTGGAGGAGGTCGGGGTGGATGGGTGGGTCAAAAAAACACCGGACTTTCGCCCAGGAGACCTGTGTTCGTACCCTGTGTGAAAACTAAACCTAACTAAGTGGATTTGTTACCTAAACCTAACCAAGTTGATATTTTCCTAAATCTAACTAAGTAGTTTCATTGCCTAAACCTAACCCAGTAGTTTTGTTGCCTAAACCTAACTAAGTAGTTGTGTTGCCTAAACCTAACTAAAAAGTTTTGTTGCCTAAACCTAACAAAGTAGTTTTGTTGCCTAAACTTAACAAAGTAGTTTTGTTGCCTAAACTTAACAAAGTGGTTTTGTTGCCTAAACCTAAATATGTAGTTTCGTTGCCTAAACTTAACTAAGTAGTTTCGTTGCCTAAAGCTAACTAAGTAGTTTTGTTGCCTAAACCTAACTAAGTCAATCTTTTCCTAAACCTAACTAATTGCTTTTGTTTTGTAAACCTAACCAATTCGATCTTTTCCTAAACTTAACTAATTTGTTTTGTTGCGTAGACCTAACTAAGTTGTTTCCTGTGAAGACGGAAGTTTATTTTGAAAAGACTATATGTAACAGGCGGGAATTGACACGAGTTGCTGCACTTTTGTGAGAAAATGCACGAAAAATAAGGAACAACTTTTCTTAAGATATCATACGAGCCATCGTATGAGGATACATTGAGAGCAGTTACACAAGCTTATAAAATGTAATACAAACACCATTCGTTGAATATGTGCCAGCATATGTCCTGCTGTCTCGCTTAAAACTGGGATGGATCCACATTCTTGCATTTCCCCCTGCTGACCACTTTAGTTGCTCCGCCACAAAGCAGTGACAAGGCCCCAGTTAATCACACACATTCAGCTATTGATGCAAAGCCTTAAAGCGCCACACAATCTGAGAAGATCAATCATAAGCCAATTTATGCTCGTTGGTCAGGTTTGGTTAATGCGACGCCGCTTCACTACTTCTACATGATCACACATAATGCAATCAGATTTCCATTGACAGAGTAGCCAAGCTATGATTCGATTTCCCTGTGGGGGCAAAAAGACACATAGATATTCACTGCTCAGGCACTCTACACCTGCTTTACAGCCGGGGAACTTGTGTTGCGTATGCCAAGTGCACTGTAACATGGAAGACCAGACACATCACCATTAAATTGCCAGCCTCTTGCCTTTTGATGAATGTCAACAAAGCAGTTAGCAGGGAGGAAATGAGAAAAAGAGAGAGAGGACAGGAGAGGAGAGGAGAGGAGAGGAGAAGAGAGAGGGGGTGTGGGGGAGAACACACAATTATAAAAGCTTCATTTCTTCAGAGAACCATAAAGTCTCGTCCCAGAAGGGCAGCTGAGCACAAATCAATTTCTTTCAGTCGATTACAAGCACTGAGGTTCTAACCTTCATTTGTGAGTCTAATACTCCAACAGTTATGTAGAACACATACCAATTAAGCAATTCTGCTGGAATAAGAGGGCCGTGAACTGACGCGATTATGGAGGCCGGGCCCCCGGGGAGGTCGGGTTATCGGCTCAGGAGCAGGGAGGACGACGGGAGCAGGGCAGGGAAGAATGGGGGAGAAAGATGGCGAAGGGAAAAGAGACATGGAAGCCAAGGAAAAAAAGTCATTTATTAAGTCTAATACTCTGTGAAATGTTCCCATGGTAATAAGGCGGGGAGATTGCGCTAATATCAGGGAGCCATGCAGAAAAGGTCACTCGATATCTGTGCCGCCCACCGGGGTCGCGCTGATGGGAGCTGCTCAAACACATCTGATAATGCTCTCAGCGGCGTCGCTCTGCGCCAGAGGTCGAGAGGATGGGAGCTTGGGAAAAGATGCCATTTGTGGAAATTGCACTGATGTACCGCTGTGCTCTGACACAATTCTCACTGCTGGCTTTTTTATGTGCAGACAGCTGTACGACGAGTGAATGGAATAAGCATGATGACACCCAGTCAAAGATTATCAGGCATAAATGTATAGCTCTGTGGCGCATTATGCTTTCCACTAAGTTTTGATTTTGCAATCATCCATCTCCACACTGACATGAATATACAGGAAAGGCAGCCTGCATCCTTTTTTCTCTCTTGATTTTCAATATCTGTTTGCACACAGGCTCATGAAAGGAAACGCATTACAGGCACTCTCCATCTTTCTATTGTCACAAGCTAAATCTGATGCCGTTTCCCTCTTGATTTAAAGAGCCTGGATGCATCTCCGCAGATATGTGGAGATCAACACATTGTCATTCACTGCCGAGGCACCTTAACCACCGCCCTCCCTGCCAGAAGATTTATGGTAATTGATAGCATGTGATAGGATGCAGCCCATAAACCCATGCGAGGTATGTGTTTCTATGGTAACCCTTCCCTCTATTCGCTAGCCCTATGCGCCTCGGTGTTTTCACTTTTTTTCCCTGCATTGTAGGCGCTGTCTATTTGGATGCCAGTGGTAGGAATGAGATGCAGATTTGTGGCAAGGCAGAGACACAGATGTTTCCTCATTGCCTTTTAATCTCCTATTCCCTCAGCGCCTGGCGAGAAACACTCCCCCTTTAGAATGGTAATTGGACGAGATGAATAATAAACAAAACGAAAACAGACCGATGTTTATAAGGAGCATTTTAACACTTTGGAATGATCATACTCTATGGCTATTATTAGCGCTGAGACGAAAGTGAGCGCTGCTTCCTCTGGGAATAATGAAGGTCTGAGCTTTAACTTGTCTAATCAGTAGGAGACCTATCAGGGTCTGACAGAGGACCACAATGCTTTGCTCATTAAAGCAGAGCAGTTCACAGTCTATCACTAGATTTCCTCGCTGTTCCCCAAAGTCTGCACGTCTACAACACACCAGCCATCTGAGCATTCACTATAGCCTTCATATGATTTTATGTTTCTGCATCCACGTCTTCTCTTGTTTCTAATTGCCTGGCTTCCATATGTATACCATATGCACAATAAAACAACACTAAAATTAAACTGCGGCTTGGGAGATTCATTGCTTGTAAATTTAAGATAATGATTTCATTAAGTGCTGCCTGGCCCGATGTCATATGGCAAACACTGTTCCTCCGTCTCCCACCTAGCCAAACATCAACCGCCATATCAGTAGGTGCTCCGTGTGTTTCTTGACAGCGCTGAGATAAATGTGGATATTTCGACACCGTGTGATATCAGAAAACCGGCTATTTGCATGAGAAACCTGTCCCTCTTTCTCCCCGGAGAGCTTTATTACAGGAGGATATTTCAAACGCTATCAAATGTGCCAAACATTTACTTTGATAACTCCATCAGATGGCTCCCCGGGTTTAATGGTAGAAATCTGAGAGTGCCGAGGCACACGCCTAAAGCGCAGACAATAATGGCGGGGAGAAATACGAGGAAGGGATGAATAAAATCTCTTTAAAAAGTTCATAAATAATGCACCTCGCGCACTAGAGAGTTGTTGCCTATTTAACTATGCATGCCTCTTCCTGGTTTCAGCGCTGGCGGAGACACAAACGCAGCGTGTATTGTGGGTCAACATGACAGCGCAGGAGGAGGACAACCTAGGGCTCCATCAATCCTCTCAGCCTTGGCCTCCCACCCACGTGGAGCAACCCCTCCCCGCGGCAAATCTCCAGCCACAGGATGACTGCACCACCTACTGTATTTTCTCGCTGCGCTGGAAAACATAACGACAAAAGGGAAATCTAGCGAATGACCCGAGCGCTTGCCAAAATGAGGGAGAAGATTTGAGAAAACGGGAGAAAAACAAAGTGCAGGACTAATTATCCAATTAATGTGCAATTAAGCCCATGCGGCCTAATGGTCTGTGCTGGATTTGGTAATAGCTCTACCAGACTGAGGAGCCTATTAAACTCACGGTAGGCTGTGGAGCAGACAGACTGTCTCAGTGAATGGGCCCGATAGTCGGATGTTACAATTACAGCAGCTGTCTAGATTATAAGTCAATAAAAAAAAATATGTACATATATTGTATTTTGGGTTGAGGCATGCTGACTGCAAATGTGAGAAAAAAGAAAATCAACCCCCCCTTTGAAGAAATTCAACAAAGCATTTCATTAAGACTTTCATTATCTGCCGTAGCAGAGCTTGCTAATAAATGCTAATTATATTCAAGCTAATATTTAATCACACACAATTTCTCCAGTCAACTCAGTTTGAGGAAATACTAATTCTAATGAACGCATCCACGGCGCAGTTTATGAACTTCAGCACTGGCAAAATGAGAGAGGAAACACGGATGATGTTTAAAAATGCTTTTTCAACTATGAGCGTTATTAGCTTTGACTAATTTCCTCCCCTAATGAGATCCTCTTGGAGGGATATTTTGGGGCAATTAATAATGCACATAGAATAATTAGATGCATAAATATTTATCATGTTGTGTTTCTGTCTAGTATAGGGTGTGGGGAGTATAGACAAACCTATTGACTGTGCAGTGTACAAGCATGAGATTGTATGTTTGCTAGCATTATACTGCCAGGTACACATTTGGATTCACTTAACCCTGTGAAGCCCAAATTAATTCTCATCTATTTACGCATTAACCAAATTCTCACAACAATGTCTGGCTAGCCAGTTGTTCTCTACTTATCATCCTAAAGGGACAATAGGACCCATTGACTATGTAAATGTGGTCTTTTTTACATTTTACACTTAATGGTTCTCTGTACGATATCCAGAGTATTAATATAGCAGCAAACAACTATTTAGAAAAAATAGGAATGTAGTTCTGTGACTGGAACATAATCATCATTGCAAAACTCTCAAATGTTAAATGTGCTGTATATGATATTCAGAGCATTAATATAGCATCAAACAACTATTTCCTATGTAAAGATATAGAGGAGTAATGTCTACCTGAGCAGAGAATGAAGTCTCTCTCCCTCTGTGTGTGTTGTAATCCAGCCGCGCGTGCCTTTTAGTGCATGTTCGTGCATGTGAGCGTGCCCCACTGGCTAGCTCATACGGCGGTTACAGCTGACAACGCCGCCGTTGCAGAAGCGTAGCACCCACCCTCCGGTTGCCTCCCAGATTAAAGCTGTTAGCTCTCTCAGCACTGTTGCCATTATTTTCACTGTTAGCACCGTTAGCTGCGAAACACTGGCTCAGCTGTCGCCATGTTGAGAGCCGTGTGGAGGCAATAGGTCTGCCTTGTCCACCCGTAGACTGAACCACTGGCGTATTCTTATTCATAAGGGTATTCTTGGTCTGCTTCCATCTTACCTATGTATCTAAATCCTTCAAAAAAGGACAGGAAGTTACTGTCTTTGGTCCCAGGAATCCTATTAACTGTCCCCAAAGTCTGTACTGAACTGGGAAAAAGGGCATTCAAGTATGCTGCTCTTCTTGGAATCAGTTACAAAATGACCTGAATCTTTGAGAGCTGGTCTCACTGAATGTCTTTAAAGTGCTTCTAAAAGACTTGGAAGCAAGCACATCTGGCCGTAGATGTTTGAATGCTGTTTTTTCGATACCTTATGATTGTGTAATTTGCTCTTTGTCTTCGTTTTAAATTGTTATGTTTGTTTTATGTCTGTAACCGCGTAACTGTGCTGCTGCCTTTCTTGGCCAGGACACTCTTGGAAAAGAGATTTTTAATCTCAATGATTACTCCTGGTTAAATAAAGGTTAAATAAACATAAATAGATATGCCCTGAATTCTGAATTTAGCACCTTTAAATGATGTATATCATTTTGTGACTGCAGGCCTCACAGGGTTAAGGTATTTTTTTTAGATACGCTGTTACAATTCAGTCCAAATTCAGAAGTACTGTATGTTTAAACTAGTAATGACCTCATCACCGAAGGTCAGAGAGTGAAGCAACAGTTCGTTACATTCTGAGTTGTCATGGTTACAGTAAAACAAACATCAATCGGAACATGATCCGGCTGTTTCAACTAGTTATTGGAAATCTGAACCAGTGTGCTTGTGAGGGACGCTACATTGCAGTAATACTGTTGATTAGGGCAGTGATTATCAAAGTGGGGTCTGTAAAATATTGTGCTATAAATTATAAAATTGTGCTGTATTATTAAAGTGTGCATATCTACAGATGGGGATTTTGTGCCAATAAAACACATATTGTGTCCATTACTCGCACCCATGTTAGCTTTGGGACAATAGAAACTCTGATATGATTGTGGCATATTTTGCATCGACTTTAAATCAGTGTTTTTTTGTTACTTTACATCCACCTGCCAATGCTTTTAATGTGCCTTACACGTTATTAAAAAGATTTCCTTCCATCTGGTGAGATAATATTTCCAATGTTCTTCCCATAACAAACTGTATAAATGACTAAGTGACTGAAATCATGTTCTCCATAGCCATCTGGAACATGGTTCTACATCAGTGTTAGTCAACCACTGTAATCAGCACCAACCAAGTCCGTCTGGGTATTACTTCTCACTGCCTGTTGGGAGCAACGATATTTAGGTGGCTTCATTGTCATCCTGCGATCAAAAACATTACTTCTGTTAAGAGTTAAAGATACTGGCTATCAATTTGGCACACTTCTATATGCTGGCCACCACTCAAATGCAACAAAGACCAGCGGGGGAAAGTACGACTGACACAAGCAGGGAGAACTCTCTTTGCCCTTGAACAACCAACACAAAAGGTAAATATTGCTAGAACACACAATCCAACATGAACATGTAAACAGCCATGGGTATAATGTGTAGCCAAACCCAGATAAGACACTCATATAAGCAAAATGTTACTCAACATCACTGGGCTGATTGTGAGCCTTCACAATTTTTATCACTACGCTGGGACAACTGTGCAAATACACTGAGATCTCTCAGGGTTTAGTGCAATCATCTACCCCTTAGCTCACCTTTGGCTCTCTCTGGCTAATCCACTGGGAAGCAGCAGGCCGGGCTGTGACTCAGCACGAGCCATCAAGCAGAGCCGCCTCCTCGGCCCGGGGAGGCCAACGTCAACAGGACGGAGTAGAGGTGGAAAGACAATCAGGGTTGGGGATGGGATTTAATCCAGGTTCAGAGCCGGCGTAATGGAGTGTCTATGTCTGGGTGAGCGATGGATTGCGAGGCAGTGGCGTCCCCTGAGCCCCGAGCCCTCTGACTGCAGCCATTTGGAGTTGATCTCTATCTTGTTCACCTCAAATCCAGACATAAAATGGCAGTCATTTCTCTCTCTCTTCCCCTCTCTCTCTCTCTCTCCCAGTCCCAGGTATGTAAACAATCAGACACACTTTGTCTGGCCATGTTTCATTGATTTCTTGTCTCGCTGCGTCTAATCAGCCCTTCACTGGTTTAATTATCTGTAACTTGTGGTATTTGGCCTGCTTGGATTACACTCCCATAGATCACGTCTGCCTCCAGGGCAGGGCCTTATTATTTTTAAGTTGCATTTAATATACATCAAACACAGAAAGGGAACTTTTACCCAAACTGTACTGCAAATCCACTACTTGTAGCTGTCAAATTGGTGGTGGTGCGTTTAAGTGCCCCGAAAGGAGGAACCCATAGCGGAAAAGGAGGTGAAAGACCTCTGAACCCGTTCTGACAGACAGATTTCTCGTAATAATGTTCCCTGAGGTTAAAAGGGAGCTGCTTGACATACTGCCGGAGCAGGGCTAGACCAATAACGGCGACTGGGTCATGAAATGCCCCGCGAAAGCCAGCAGCTTGTGTTAGTTATCAGACTGTTTTAAATACCTCTCTCAATGTGAATCCAATTACCGGCAGCCTTTGTTTGTTCAGACAAAAGCAGCTATGTTCAAGGCCTGTCTCTCTCCGATTTTAATCAATTCTCTGGGGAAGTGTGTGTGGGAGATACAGATCAGGACTTGCCATACGTCAGTGGAAGATGAATGTGTGTGTGTGTTGGACGCTTGTGCGCGGGCTTGTTTGTGAGAATGTCAGAATAACTGAGTGATAGAAACTGTCAAAGAATGAGAAAGAATAAAAACGCTTTTTATAACAGCGTTCATCTCCGATTCCCCACCAAACTCAACTTAACTTTTTAATTCCTCAAAAGCTAAAGTTCCTTCTAGTTTTTACTGAAACTTGGTGTTCTAGTTAGGAGGCAAAGTTTGCAGCAGACAACATTTATATTAGATAATTATGACGGATCATATTGTCATCATAATTCTAACGTCTGTTTCTCATACCTAGAGGGGTTAGCGTGTTACTTGACTGCTTGGCAGATGTTCTCGTATGCTGCAGCATTAGTGTAGCAGGGGACAATCCACCTGTTCCGTATGGGAACTCTGCAGCTAGCATGCCTGGCGATGATGGCCGTCTTCACATCGACACTCATAGGAGGAATTCGAGGAGGACGTCACGGCACTAAAATAACAAAGTGGGAAGGTCGGACTCGTTTCTTTCCATTCCCTCTCAGAGAAAGAATTTGCCAGAAATGCGAACTCCCCCAACCGCCTTCAACAATGCACGTTCATCTTCTGTTGTTGCTGTTCCAAGGGGCCGTGTCAACCCTAATGAATTCCAAAATGTTACGATTTGCATTTCAATTTGGTAACCTCCCTCTCAAAGGCGATAAAGTCCCCCGTCTCTAAATCACATTAAGCATATACAGCTATCTTTTGTGAGGCCCTGCAACAATGTCGCCGCGGTTCTGCCTCTCCATCATTATGCCTGCTGCTTTTTGTCGGCCTGTTTACAAGCTAAATAAATAGCTATACACAAAACATCTGGAGCCACAAAAGAGACCTTAAGTGGGGCTCTTAAAAAGAACCGCCAGGGCAGCCTCTGGGCCGCTTTAACCCTTGTTGTGGAGCTCGAAACCACCGCAACTTCAGAGAAAACAAAGCTTTCATTTGAAATGAGTTTCTTTGGTTTTTGTTTACAAGTTTGTAAGAGAAATGAAGCCTAAAAGAAACCAATGGTTTTTCTCCCTTATTTTGCATTTGTTGTGTTTTAACAAACAAAGTAAATCACATTCTGACTTTATTCAAACATATTGCGTGATAAAAAAAAAAAAAAGTCTCTACGGACAGTTGTGCATGTCTTTACTGCACTCCATCTGGTCACACAGTGGAATCTTCACATAAGATCAACAGTGTGTGATGAGTGCCTATAAAAGCGTTTGCTATACTGTGTTGCTGTTACTGGGGATATGTACACAAATTGCTGGCTAGTTATTTACCTCTATTTGACACCCCCACTGTTCATACTCACTTTGCTCTGTATATCTCAGTTGAGAGTTAGTACAGTTGGATTTCAGGACTCTAAAACAATGTCAATAGAAACTATTAAACCCACATCTCTTCGTCCAGTGGTGCAGGTCACCGATTTGGCGACTACTCAAAGTGCCACTGGTTCTGACTGCTTACAGTTTGAGCATTGAAATCTAACACCGATGGCGTCTGTGAGTTTAATGGTGCGTGGCCCATTCGGCCTCCTCGTCCCAGAGGTCAAGCACACTTTATGAGGTCACCGTCCGCAGATTTACAACCTAAATTCTCCATGACAGCGGCCGTTACTTTGTGCACCCGAACGGGGAGGCTCAGAGAGGTGTGTTCTCGCGGTTCGGTCGGATTTTGACCTGGAAATCTCTCTTAGGGAATAGAGCCAAGGGGGAGGCAGAGAGGAGTATGGGTTGTGTAAACACGCCGTCAGCTCCAAGGGCACACGGCACAATAACTTACGGAATGTCTCGCATCTCCATCTACACAGGAGGATAAGTCATGTCGAGAGGAGGTGCTGGTGTAATTTGTTATGGGTGTACTGCTTGCGTAAGCTGTGCTTCACATGGAAGATTCAGCCCAGCAGTCGGGCAGTAAACCAGCAAGAGATGGAGCAAGAGAAACACGTCATCCGGCAGACTGAGCAGTGTTGTTGGTCATGATTCAGTGCTTTCTCTGAAGACATGATTCCAAGCTCTGAATTAGGACAACAAAGGCAATCTGTAGTAGATTATTATAGAGCGCTGCTCTTAATGTCTGTCCCCTTTTTTCGCCGCACAGCATTAACTGAGTGGGCAGCAGAAAACAAGAAATACAGAAAAGTTAAACCGCTCTACAAAAGCTGGCGTCTAATAAGCTGTTTGTGTAGGAGTGCGAGATGTTTTTGACCCTGAACCTCCGTGCCTCATTTTCACATCTCTGAGATGCAGCAATCTGAAGTGAAAACAACTTCCAGTCGCTTTAACTCAGCTTTTGTGCTGGAAGCCCAACGGAATAGATTCTTAACAGAAAAGAAGAATGCAATAACATTTTAACAAGCCTTTAGGAAAACGGTTAAAGTTCAAGAATGTATACACGCAAGGACAATAAGATCCGTCTGGGTCCAATTCATTACATCATCTTCAATAGGATGAGACGTTATCTCAGCCCACTTCCTCAGATCGGACATTATTTTTAAAGCAGACAAAATGAAGGAGAAAAACATAATAAAGTACAGAGCAGACTGCAAATAGTAAATCTCTCTGCATGAGGCAGAGACATCATCTTTCATGTCCAAAACAAAAAGGTCAAAGTCTAAGGCATCCCACGTTTCGAACCAACAGCTAATCGCCTCACTTCCCCGGCCCATCTGAGAGAATTACAGTGGCTGTTAAGTGTGCATAATGAATGCCATAAAGCTGGCCTATAAAGCAGGCATTTGGCCGGCCCCTGGCAGTGAGTGGGAGCAGGTCTAAGCACAGATCTGACTCCGCACACCCTCGTGTACAGAATGATTGCTGATGGGTTTTTTTGCGAGGAGGGGAGAGGCGGGGCGGCTACCACATCATTAATGAGCGCTAATATTTCAAAGGAGGACGCGGGGCCCGAGCACTGACCGTTATATTAAAAATCAAACGGTGTGACCTTGTTAAGATGGATGCCTAGTTGCTCCGTCCCCTCGGTGCAGCCGAGCTGCACACGGCGCACCGCATTAAAGGTGGCTCTTTGCTTTTTAAAGCATCAGCTACGGCCGCAGATATATGGGGGTGCACCGGGAGCATTACGAGTGGCATTTAATTAAAGAAAAGTAAGCTGTGGGATTTTATAGACTGGCCGGGGATTGCTTGATCTGGTAAGTAAGTGGAAATGAAGGATGCTTGAAAGGCGGCGACGCAGTGATAACTTAACCTTCCTATCATTGTAAAAGTCAGGGCGAGGACACTTTAAGCCGTGCATGCTGCACAGAATGTTATCTCATCATTCAGCTTCTTTCAGCTTTAAATGAGCTTTTTGCATAATAAAATGGAAAAGGTAGGGTTCCCATAGTACATACAGTAAATTAGATTATTAGCATTGCTAACCATTTAACAAAAATGTTGTTTATTGCTAATAGATAAAAAAAATTACATGAAACAAGAGAAACCATCCGGGAAGGATTGAAGCTCTGATCCACCTTAACAGAGCCGTGTTCCTCTCAGTCGTGGCTGGTCCAGGTCAGACTAGTGATTTATAGGCTGGTAATTAGCCCCAGATGACAATGATGAATGCGCTACACTAACACCTTTGTAGGCTGCCTTGTTAGGTAACATCTGAGCAGCCTGACAAAGCTATCATTTTACAGAAAGCTCTTAATTACTCTGGCACAATTATGAATGGACCACAAACAGACACCCAGCTGTCTCGATGCGCTGCAGTGGGAGGAGATGTGGAGTAAAGGGAAGGAGGGAAGGATGGAATGAAAGCGTTGGCTGACAGCGCTCGGTGCAGATGTGTTGCAAGACAAAAAGCAGCAAGACAAATAGCTCAAGGACGTTTTCCGTTGCTGCGCTCACTGTGAGTCAAAGAAGACATTTTTCTCAGGGATAATCAAAGATGAGTTAGGTCAAAAGGTGGGAGATGGAGGGGATGGAGGGGAGGGAGGGAGGGAGAGAGTGAGGAACAACTAGATAATAAATGTTCCTCTGTTGCAGAGGTAAAAAGAGGGAAATAACTGGTCCCACAGCTATAAATACAGGTACTACTTGAGACCATGGCTCTGAGAGTTATGCAATCATTTTAAGTCTTTAATCCATTCTTATCCAAAGGAAAGTTGACCAACCAGTTGTTTCCAAATCACTGGGTAGTCTCTGTAACTACCAACGTGGACAACATATAGAGCATTGCAATTATTAACAGAGTTGTCACAGCTGAGATGAGGTAGTTTACCAAAACTAGTGACTACAATTCCTGTTGAAATATGCCCACTAATAACTAGTCTTAAAGGGGACATATCTATTTTTGGAGTCCCTGAGTCAGTTGAACATTTCACATTGACGCAGCTTAACATCATCGCTTTCACTTCTCTTCTTGCTCGCTGGTGCTTTGTACTCGATGTCACCGAGCTTGGTACTTATGAAATGACTGAACGCATCTTGTTGAAGCACTGAGTATTTCACGTTAAGTTTATCAGCCTATTTTATATTGGGATTTATTGTATAAATATTATTACTGTCAATGTGTACTTTATTATTATTCATTTTATTTGAATACATTTTTTATTTTATTTTTAATTTCATTAAATGTTTTATTCTTTATCCTTTTTGCATCTGTAATGGGTGAGGGCTGGGTGGGAGGGGGCTTTGGCAGAAAAATACCAAAACATGGTAGGACAAACATTTGTGATTTAGTTGTATATTTCTGATGTTACTTCCAATAAATTATTATGGAAAAGAAGGGGGACATACAGTATCATGCTCTTTTCCAGGTTCATACTTGTATTTTGGGTTTCTACTAGAACATGCTTACATGTTTTATTATAAAAAAAACACATAATTTTTCTGAATATACCTGTATTCACCCTCTGTCTGAAACACTGAAATGTTTTAGTGCCTGTCCTTCCCGAAAAAGCCCAGTCTGCTCTGATTGGCTTACGAGAAAAACATGGTGCACTTTTGCAAAGGTAGTTCTCAAGCTGTAGGTGATATATTCTTATGAGCCTGCATGTGACTGGTAGGCATTTCAGATACCCAAATGTATGTGTACAAGCACTGAAAAAGTGAGTTTTTCATGATATGTCCCCTTCAATATTACATAGTCTAGTTCTTGAGCATATCAACCACCTTATTTGAGTGATTCACTCCATGTATTACTGGTATATTAATAATCTTCATATTATAGACTTTGGTACACACATATAGTGTTTTTTATCTTATAGCTACAGACGGTCCAGCCCTGGACAAAGCACAAGAAATGACGTGTACTGGATTGCTTCCCTATCCATCACAGGCCATCTGGCAAATAGTGCATTGGCAGTTACGCTGCAAAGTGCCATAAAGGAGACACTTCCTCCTCTTTGAGGCCCCGGGTCCTTGTTTGACACACGGCATCCTGTGCAGAGAGCAAGCCCTACTCTAAAATCAAAGAACACACTTCCATAATCGCCCCTGCCGCCTCGCCTGTCGTGTCACCGAGGTCAACAACGGGGCCGTCTCCCCGCTGCCACATTTATTTTCCTTTTCCAGCTTTGTTTAAATCCCAAATTAGAGTTTCCGTGCAGGAAGCCGACGTAGAGGAAGAGGGCCCCCATTCATCTCATTCCCTAAATATTTGGACGACTGGTAATTTGCTTTTTGTGATATGAAATGATTTCCTTTTGAGTTAGGAATCAAATAATGGTTACCATCTGGCTGGGCGCCGTTGTGTTCGTCTGAGTGTATATGCTTGTGTTTGGATATGTGTCAGGCGTCGTGTGAATAAGCGGATGGAGTCAGAGGGAGGGCAATATGACCTGTAACTCTTTGAACTGGCATGAAACAGACAAGTGGGAAAAATACCAGGGACTCAGATGGGCTTTTAACTAAGACACTTCCCTAAGGTGATTCCTATACTGCTGCTGTAGTAGCCGCTATAGTCTCTTAACTGCAACTTCAGTGGTTTGATGATTTTCATTTTTAATTAAACTGATGATTTACTTGACCTATGTCAAGCGCGATGGCTCGTGACACAATAAAATCAACCCATAACTTTTGATAAACTGTCAAAAATGCATCAATGTCCATCTGAAAATAGGATCACGACATCGTTCATTTCTCTGAAAGACACTAGAAGTATTATAAATTACAGATAAATGCTCTGTTATGGTCACATTTGGCCACAGTACATCCAATGCATTTACATTGCCTCTAAATTCTTTTATTGAACGAATTTAGAGGTAATAAATCTAGTGACTCGCATCAATAATGACAATAACGAGCTACCGTTTCATCAAGCGATAGCCTACTATTATACAATGGTGTCAGTGGCTTAAAAAAAAAACCCAGTGATGGTTCTATCTGCAGAGCCGTCTGGGGAATTCTCTCACGACATACAAATAGCCCAAAAATAGTGGTAATTATATTATGTTTGACAAGCATTTAAATCCATACGTTGGACACAGAAATGTAAATGTATGGTAATGCGGCTATTCATGGCCCGTCATACATGCATGCCAGAGCCTGTGATGGTCATGGCCAATAAAACTGCTGTTGTTTGATCACAAGATAAAGAGATAAATCCATGTGCAAGCCGACATCCAGCCATCCATATGTGCAAGGCTAAGAGGCCATAGACAGACTTCCTCATAATGTGCTTCTGCTTTATTAGACAGCTACATAAGACAGACTCACTCAAGAAAAAAATGGCCAAGAGAGAAGCTGTGACACATGACAAAGGTTATGAGGTGCATTCAAATATGTCCTGTTGAGTCACAAATCCACCCTGTGTCCATTAGTCTCCTGAGCTACCAGGACACCCTTGCTAAGGATTAACTTAGAGGTCATCAGGCACTTTGAAATTCACTCAACGTGTACACAACACAAATGTATTTCTCTAGAGTGAGTTCCAGTTGAAATCCATTTTCATCTCTTCTTGTGTGAGGTCTGTTTATAAAGATATAACCTACAATAGCTTCTACATGCTGTCACTGCCGATTCCATCTCTTAGTGCTGTGGGACAAACTATCGATGAGCTGTTGCAGGCTGTTAAATTAAAGTGAACCCCATCCACGGGAGAGGGATTGCTCCTCCAACGTGAAATGACACATCCCAGGACTAGTTCAATAAGTCACATCTTTGAATTAGACCACCACGAGGCACAATTTCAAAACGCAATCCCAAACCTGTGTGTGAAAGTTCAAGGCTGGGAATTGCTAATACAAAGACTTTATATTGTGATAACAGAGCAGGTAGTAGTACTTTATTGATTCATGGAGTTTCCCATTGTGGGAAATCCCTCAACTGTGAACACTAAACACCACAACTGAATTAATATCAGGTTAAATGGGGGAAAACAAGAGAAACAACGCAAATGGTAGGAGACTATATTACCAAGATGAAACTGGAATTACCGTCTGACGGTTGTATGCCTCCGCCAACCAGTCAAGTTGCAGTTTATATCCATGTCTGTCCCAAATGTCATCACCTTAGCATTTTATCCTGTTAGACATTTGTGTGAAATTGTCAAAATTAGCATATGAATTCTTCAGTTACGAGCAAAAATGCATTTTGTGGGGTCACAAAGACCTTTTTACCATCGAAATCTAATCAGTTCATCTTTGAATCCAAGTGGGCGTTTGTGCCAAATTTGAGGAAATTCCCTCCAGGCGTTCCTGAGATATCGCGTTCGAGTTAATGGTCCGGACAGACGGACGGACAACCCGTAAACAAAATGCCTCCAGCCACGGCTATCCCCGGCGCGGAGGCATAAAAACTAGTTAGTTAATAGTTGTAGTAGTTAATAAGGCGAAACATTCCCATGACAACTGACAATTTTAGTATCTATTATTATTGGCAATTTATGAAGATATTGGATGATTAAAGGTGCTAAATTCAATATTCAGAGCATTAATATAGCAGCAAACAACTATTTGCTATGTAAAGATACGGTGTAGAGGAGTAATGTCTACATGAGCAGAGAATGAAGTCTCTCTCCCTCTATGCTTTGCTGACATAGCCGGGCCGGTGTGTGCTTTTAGTGTATGTTTGTTGAGCATGTCCCACTGGCTAGCTCACGGCCGTTGCTCTGCGCTGCTCTCATATGGTGATTACAGCTGATGACGCCGACCCAACCAATGGCGTCCTCAGGTTAACACTGTTATCTCTGTTAGCACTTTTGCTGTTGTTTGCAAGGTTAGCGCTGCTAGCAACATTAGCTTCGAGTTGCTGGCTCAGCTGTCGCCATGTTGAGAGCTGTTGAGAGGCAACAGAAATGCTCCCAATCCCGTATTTAGCACCTTTGATGTCCCCCTCCACTCAAAATTGTTTTTTGCTTAATGTTACTTCTCCCCTACTGTATGTTTAAGTTTTACTCTTAGCTAGTTCTCCACTAAGAGTAATTAAAAAAAGAAAATTAAATTTGGGGCGGCTGTTGCTCAGAGGTAGAGCGGACCAGGAATTCTCGAATTGGATGATCGGTGGTTCGATCCCGGCTCCTCCGGTCCGCATGGCCAAGTGTCCTTGGGCACTGTACCCCAAATTGCTCCAGAAAGCTGTGACATTGGTGTGTGAGTGTGTATGAATAAGTATTTAGATTAGATCTTGATGGTTGGCACCTTGTATAGCAGCCTCTGTCATCAGCGTATGAATGTGTGTGTGAATTGGTGAATGGTGGCATGTAGTGTAGAGCGCTGTGAGTGGTCGGAAGATTAGAAAGCACTATATAAACGCAAGTCATTTACCAAATATAAGAAGACGTGTGAAGACATACATGTGTGTCAACAATATTTTGCATCCAGAGATATTTGGGCCCATGGTGAGACTTCCAAATAGAGATCTTTTCTGATTGTTGGCACCAGCACACTGGTTATGTTTCAATTATCATGTACATCGCTCTAAAATTCCAGCTGTTCAGAGGATTACACACACACACATGCACACATCAAGCACTGAATTAACTCCTTCACTCCCGTTGTTTTTTAATCTCATTTTCATTATTGTTGATATTTTGTGGTTACCTATAACTGCTGTCAATCGATTGAAATAATTAATCGCGGTTAATTGCATGATTGTCCATAGTTAATCACAAATTAATCACACAATTTTTTATCTGTTCAAAATGTACCTTAAAGGGAGATCAGTCAAGTATGTAATACTCTTATCAACATGGGAGTGGGCAAATATGTTTGCTTTATGCAAATATATTTATATAAACTGGGAAAAAAAAGTTCGGAAACTTGTGTTTGGTTGATCGGAAATCAATTAACACAAAACAATGACAAATATTGTCCAGAAACCCTCACAGGTACTGCATTTAGCATAAAAATATGTTCAAATCATAACATGGCAAACTGCAGCCCAACAGGCAACAACAGCTGTCTGTGTGTCAGTGTGCTGACTTGACTATGACTTGCCCCCAAACTGCATGTGATTATCATAAAGTGGGCATATCTGTAAAGGGGAGACTCGTGGGTACCCATAGAAACCATTTTCATTCACATATCTTGAGGTCAGAGGTCAAGGAACCCCTCTGAAAACGGCCATGGTAGTTTGTCCTCGCCAAAATTTAGCGTAAGTTTGGAGCGTTATTTAGCCTCCTTCGCGACAAACTACAACCTAAAAATTGCAAGTTGCGTTAATACGTTAAAGAAATTAGTGGTGTTAAAGGAATTTGCGTTAACGCGTTATTATCGTGTTAACTTTGACAGCCCTATTATATATGTTTGACAGAAATGTACATATGATAACATGGCTGTTCTTATACATACCGTACACACTAACAGCCCAATGTCAGACTTACACACATGCTGGGAGAAAATGCACAACGCAGGCATGTTGTAGCAAGAAAACCACATGGAATAAACAGCAAGAAACCCGCGACTCCTGTCACAAGCAGTCACAACACGGAGCTGAGTGAGGGAGAGAGAGGAAGGGTGGGGGCGGGGGCGGGGGGTTGTTAGATGGAGGGAGGCTCCCGTCTCTAACCTGCCCGGTGGCAGTAGCTGAACTGTCATCGCCTGGCCCTGTCATTTGGAAACTTTGCTGTTTAGAGGTGACAGCCGCCCACGGACACACTGTACACACTCCACAGCTCTACACACACACACACACACACACACACACACACACACACACATGCAGAGGATGAGGAAAGGTTTGGGGTGGTGAGTGGGCACTGTTTGACACTTCCATGTTTGACACCTCCACATCCCTCTGCATGTCGTGGCCTCCGCAGGCTTTTCTCGCTGTGTTGATGTGTCCCTCGTCCATTTTAGAGGACGATGGATCTATATGAGTGTGCGTGTGTGTGTGTGTCGGGTGAGAGAACTGTTGGTGTGTGTTAGCCACAAAAATGTGTGCACTTTGCAATTCAGCTACTTTATTTATTGACTAGTTATGGCAAAGTAGTTTGGCCTCAAGTGTTTACCATGAATAATAAATGTAAATGTCAACGCAGTTTGTCCATCCGAACTGATTTTATAGAGTATAACTCTCTCTAATAATGTTAAACAGTTCTGCATTTGTTTGTTAAGTGCTTCCAGAGCCATAGGAGACATCTATTGGACATTGTAGTAACCATTATGTGAGTATTTGTGTGCCACTTAACAGCCTAATTACAGGTGTCCTGGGGTGTGTGTGTGTGTGTGTGTGTTTGTGAGGAAGAGTGTGTGTGTTTGGGACGTACTGAACGAGACAGACGAAGGAGGAAGGGGTGATGAGGAGAACAGCAGGGTTTCTCATCAGCAAGCTGTAAATGGTCCCACCACCACCAACCCCCTCCGGCCCCACCCTAACCAACACACCCACCCACACACACACACGCACACACACGGACCCACATTTATTCGCACTGTGGTAATTGCCGCGCCGGCTCATTTGAGCTTGTCATTTCTCCCGATAAGACTGCGGTATTAAAAATGACAAAAGATTGATACACAATCCCGTTCACACACGTCGCACACTGCATCTCCCAGCGTCACGAGGCAGGCGAGGGCGGGGCTGTTATTGCAGATTCTACAGGCGAGATAGAAGGGAAATGTGATTTCACACTTTTTTTTTTGTTTTTCAGAGCCGGAACAACGAGATGTTGCGTAAAAACAAAAGAAAAACAAGTTTTGGCTGAGAGATGTTTGGGTGCAAACAATGCTGTGAAACTGAAAAAAAAAAAAAATGATTGCCTTACTTGGAGGAGAGAGAAATGTGAAAAAATACAGTCTGCCTAACAGCCTAACATACTGTCTGTCTGTCTGCTCGTTCTTGTTACATATTCTGCCTTAATGGTCTACGACGACTAGTTACAAAAAGGTTTACTGGCAAACATCAACAACAACAAAATCAGCCACTTTGGGAATAACAGCAGCGGCCATCATAATGTCACAGCTCATCCATAACCAGGCATATCATCATCACCGATGTGCTGAGAAAATGGAGCAAATAGTCATTTTTACATTGAATATCAACAAAAGGGGGAAGAGAGAGACGCCAGAGTTAATTGGGAGCGGTGTATGGACAGAATAGTAATACGGCGTTAGGCGGGGAGAGCGGAGGAATGAGCTGATGGTCTCCAAATGGAAGGAAGCAGCGCGTTCAGTTCATTACCACTTCCCTTCTCTCGCTAATCAAAACGCAAAGCACTACAAAGTGTCAACAAGGAAGTGTTTTCTTTTTTACTGAGAATATATAGATGAGCGTGTGCTTATGTGTGTGTGAAGGAAGGCGTGGGTTTGGCCATGTTATATTAGTTATGTGTACGTGTGCGACTGTGTGTGAGAGCGTAGACAGTGTGTGGTTAGGAGTTTGTCTGTGTTTGAATTCATTCGTGCAGGCAGCAGTGTTTGGCTCTGTGTGTGCGCAAATACCTGCAAAACACATCTATCCTATCACATCATTCACACAACTGAATGACACTTAACTAAGCAACTGAAAATTGGCCTGTCAAGCGGAGAGCTTAACGCAAGTTAGTTAATTAGATAAACCATTAAAAAGTGAAAAAGACATCTGATCTTTAAAGGTGCTCTGTATGATATGCAAAGCATTAATATATAATGCCCTGTTGCTCACGCTAGCAAGCATCGGTCAAAACCGTGAGGTGACACACACGAGACTGAACGTGATTGACAGGCATCATGTTGATGAATGTTAGCATTATTAGCCAACTAAAACTACAATATCACTATACTGTATGTCTCACATGCTTGGCAGTAATGTTAGCTTACCAAACAAAGGTCCCTCCATGAATCAAAGGCCCCGGCCGATGTCGATCCTTTGTGTTAACTTTTCCTGCTTCAGCCTCCCGACCGTGTCAGAAGGCACAGGGGACACACCGTAGTTTTAGTCTCCTGGGCCGTAGTAAATAACGTTACTCGTTCTGGAGTTAACCCCAACCGTCACTTCACTCAGCAGCAGAGAAACAAGACACATTTCTGCACAAACTGCAACTTCCTCTGTACATTCTTTTGATATTCTCAGAGCTACACTAACTCTCTTCTGTTACTCACTCGTTTTCTCACACACTCGCTGCCACGCTCTCTCTCTTGCTTCACCACTCACTTTCCATGTGCACACACACTCCCACAACACTAGTTTTCCCCCTGATGTCGGTCACATTCCTGTTTTGCATGACGGGCTTCACTAGATATGACTTTGTTTTTTTGTGTGTTTCCGTGGGGTTTGTGTTGGAATCTGAGTTGTGGTGGGGGCTGGAAGTTTGTTGGCGTTATCGGACTCCATTTCTAACCGAACATTAGCTATGGTTGCACACTGTTAGCCCTGTAAGCGGAGCTGAAAATAAAGGCACTCGCGAGCGTGCATGACATCACATCCGTTGGATTTTCTCAGAAAAATGGGCCCTCATTCTTAACATTAAAAGCTGTCTACAGGTAGGATAGAGGAAACCCAGAAAGTTTAGGTTACAACCTGTTCACACATTGGCAAAAAAACCTGATTAAAACATGTTCATACATGTAAAAACGTACATACAGTCCCTTTAAGGAATACAAGATGCTACGAATTCAGTAAAACTGCAGAAAATACTTGCGTAATAATACTTGGAAAGATAGATTTCCTTGTTCCAGCATCATTCTCTAGGAGAACATACGTATCTGGACCCTTATGGCACAATCAGCCTCCATCCAGAGAGCTGACTGGCTGAGAGCCTCAGGTCGTCTCACACATCAGACCGGCAGCAGGAGGAGCTCAGGCAGGCCACAACTCATTTACGCCTTTCTCTGGGCTAACTCCGCTTATTAGCTGGAATCAAATGATCCAACACGTCTAGTGCCACAGGCAGGCCCGGCACAGAGCAGCTCAGTGAGTGTGTGTGTGTGTGAGACATGAAAGAGAGAGAGAGAGACAAAAGGGGAAAGCAAAAGAGAGAGAAACAGAACTGCAAAATTCCATTAAAGGAATCTAAAGGCATCACGCATAATGGATGGGCCACGATCCACGCCTGAGAAACTGTGACGCTCAAAATTAAAAGTATTTTTCAACTCAGATTGTGCCCTCAGAGGATCTTCATATGGCCCATGTGAGACGACAGCCATTTCCTTTTAAGATGGTGGCTGATTAATTCTAACTGACCCTGTGACTGATACTTGTACAATCCTTGTATTGTGGTATAAACTCTTTCTCTGGAGGCCTACTTATAAGGCATTTTACTGTAATGTCTGTCCAAATAAATATGTAACATTTCACCCCCACACTCAGGCCTACACAAGGAAGGAAAGTAGTCTAAAGGTATAGGTTCAATTTGGTAAATAGTCCTGAGGAAAGACTAAAGACTAAGAGTCTATAGACATGCTACAGCTCTGTGCAAAAAAAAAGAAGAAAAATCTGAAGGTTTTATCTGAAAAGACCAGATAGTGTACATTTTTTAACCAGACTAAGGTACTACGGCCATGCTAGCAGCTCTGTGAGGCTAAGCATCCTGGTGCTTTGAGCTAAATGCTAACACTTTAATGCTAACATGCTCACGATGATAATGCTAATATGCTGACGCTAAGCTGGTATTGTTGATCATGTTCTATATCTTAGTTTAGCCTGTTAGCATGCTAACATTTGCTAAGTAGCGCTAAACACAAAGTGCAGCTGAGGCTGATGGGAATGTCATTAGTTTTGCATTTGGTCATAAAGTATCGGACGTAGTTCATGACAATCCATCCAATATTTGTTTCACTCAAAACCACAAATACCAACCGCATAGTGGCGCTAGAGGAGAAATCAGTGGATCACCAGAGTCGGTATGATTCATCATCTGACCATGAATGTCCAAAATTTCATGGCAATCCATTTGGACCAAAGTGGTTGCTTAACCGACAACCCGGCCTTCAGACAGACAGACAGACCAACAGACCGACATTGCCATCCCCAGAGCCATGCCGCTAGCATTGATAAAAACAGAAGCTATGAAATTTATTTGCAAGAGTCAAAGGCAACATGCAAATATATCGGCCTTAACTGATGAAATCACTTATTGTTTTCTTTTTTTTGCCACTTGGGGGCAGTTGAAACAAGTTGTGAACACATATCACTTCATATGGTGAACTTGTAAGCAAACAGTTGCTTATTTACGTATCCAGCAGTTATCGTGCAACATTATCATTCATTGGAAGTCGTGTATTTGATTCACTCTGCTTTTAGCTCTTTTTTTGGTCTCTACCGACTCCTGAGGGAAATATCTGGCACTTAAGCTGCTAAATGCTCCACTATGTTCACGAGCTAGTTAGCAGCTGTGTCTATCTGCTGTTTGGTGCCGAGCAGGTAGTGTACAATGGGTGTTTAGAGCTTTTTTCGCTGAAAACAGCTGCCATAACAGAGGTTATCATTCTATGTAGATTCGTCACCCCCCTTTCACATTGTTTTCACGTTATTTGATATATTGTTATTTAAAAATATTGATTAAAGGGTTACATCTATTCTAAGGTCTCAAACACTTTCTCATTTATGGCCGTGACATAACGAATCGCATAATGATTTTGACACAAATTATGTGAGTGTTACATTCATGCATTCCAGTCTGGTGCAATGGTGCCTGTCCCAACAAGGGTCAGATTCCTGCACCTGGAATCAAAGCCACCTTCAAATGTGTTCCTTGTCATTTGTGCCTTTTGTTTCCACATTCTACTACGTCAGCTACTATGGCGAGGCAGCTAATTTGCCCTCCGAGGTTGTTATTCCAGCTCTCCTCCTCTCCTTTCCCCCCTCTCTCTGGCAGTTTGGGCAGTATCCTGGGTGAGAGCTGGCCCTCATTACTCTCTGCTGTGTCTTTTGGCCTTAAGGCTGCAGTCTCTTGTCCTCCATTTCCCAGTCCCGGTCTCCCTGTCATGCTGTGGGCTCCAGCCTTATCTCCCTGGTCCACAAAGCTCCTGTGGATGTGTGCTGCTATCCACTCGCAGCACGTTGTTCCCAATCATCTCCTTCCCACGTCGGTGAAGGCAGAACATTGTGCCAACTTGCCCCCGCAATTAGGACAGAAAGACAGTATGTGGTACAAAGCCACTGGGACTGTGAGAGGTTAGGGCAAATGGCAGTTCTATACATACAGAAGCTAATGGTGTTATTTTTTATTTTACTTTGCTTCACGGTTTATTGAGATGTTCAATATGAATTGATTATAATAATTAAATACAAGACTTACATGTCAATATTCTAAGTACCCTTTTTCAAAACATCTGCTTTCTTTGAAAGGAGTGATCAGCAGATGTGTAGAACCACAGCTGATTACAACAGATTAAATGTGAGGAATTCTGCTGAATGAAGTGAAGTGTGGCACATTCAATGTACCACTGAAAGCAGCTGAATGTGATATATTTTCAGATAATGGCAAATGTTATGAAATACACAAACACGAAGACATGCCTTAGTGCTTGAGGTTGTATAGAAAAATAAATGGAAAATCCATTTCTTGCTGCGTATGAAGACTGAACATTGTTGTAACAGCAGTGAAGAGCTTGCAGCTAAGTCATATTTGTGATAAACACAGTGTCACAAATTTAATATGGACACATACAGTAAATGGACAAATAAATTCTGTCACAAGTTAATCTGCATTTTGCTAGGTCATTTCCGATTTGGCATTCAGCCCCCTCGATCCAATTTAAAGAGAATGTCTAGTGTCAGGGAGAAGGGGAATTTATTCCGAGCCAATAAAAAACAGGCGCTTGGCGAAAACCACCATCGGCAAGTCATTAAAAGTGGGAGAGGAGCTGGGTGTGTGGAAATGGCTCATCGGCTCCCCGGGTGCTACTCACAACAAGAGACCTGGACACGTAGACCAAGGCCCTGATGAATTGAGCCATAAAGGTGATTGGCTCAAATGAAAGTCTGCGCCTCTGAGGCAAAAACACATCCGTTTGATTTGAATACATCACCGTGCCGAAAGGACGGCGTGCTCCACCTGGAAGAAAATGATACACGGGTATAAACAAGAGATTTGCACAGTGGCTCAGCGTGAATTCCGACATCAAACCTGGCTGGCAAGTGAGACAAACCAAGCCTGTGGGATACATAAGCCTTCATTACCGCGCTGCTACTGGTTGTCAGGTTACGAATGCAAGGCCTCGGGTGCAATGTGTGATTTTGGAGCAGCGGCTGCCTGCTAATTACCAACCTAGGCAACACGCAGCCATTAAAAACGCAACCCCGAGTGTCTGCTGAGCTAATTTGTCTAATTACATCTTTGTAACTTATGAAAAGACCTAACATTACCCTGAAGGCTTGCTTTCGGAGTGGGAGCTGTGTAGATGGTAAATGAAAACTTTGCTGTCTTACTACAGCCATACAAGTGCCTCGATAGCTGCGAGGCACTGGGAGTATAGGGAAGATTGTGAGGGGGAGGTGGCGGAACCCCTGTTGGGTGATGCTGTAACTATTTCTATATCCCAGAGATTCCTCTCCCATGGGACAGCCACCCACATCCTGCCGACAAGTCTCTTGTTTATTTTTCTCATCATTAATGTGGCGTTTTTTTTTCTCCAGAATTTATCAGCAAAACCAATATTTGGTGCCAGTTATGAGATGCGTAGGCATCCAGTCAGTGTAATAGATTGTGACTGAGCCGTCACAGCGATGAGGGCCTATGGCAGCTCTGCTAACAAGCATCTCTAATGGGAGGAGGAAAGGGGAGTTGGGCGGACCCTTCCTGACATGTGTCAATTTACTGAAATTTGAAAGCCTTAAACAAAAGAAAATGTTCCAATTATAGTGATTGTGAAACAGGAATGTTTCCGAGTAGAGCGCTGTGTTTGGGAACAATTTTCATTCAAAGCATCTGGGTTTCCACCCGCATCTCGCATATGTTGTCGAGCAAGTCAAATCATCGTGTTTGTTAGTTAGCAACTTAGACACTCCATCATATCACCTCAGCTTGAATGACAGCAAGGAAATGGTGCACATTAAATCAGAGATGATCAGAGATAAAGAGAATAATCATGACAGACTAAGTCAGAAAAAGAACAAACAGGATGATGCCACCTTCCTTCCTCCTCTTCTCAACAACAAGACACGGCTGGCTGACTGTGATAGCATCTCTGACGTTTCAGCGTGGCAGTTCCAAGGAGCTGGGCAACTTGGCTATTTTGGGGCCAGACCTCCTGCCTACGTGGGTCCAGGCTCATCTTACGACCCCTTTAGTACCCCCTCCTCTCCAAAGTCCCACATGGCTGACCTTAGTGGGGCCCAGTGGACACAACTGTCAAGGTGGCATATATGATGGTTTCAATTATTAACCTTGGGAGAAAACATGTGATTTATGTATGTGTGTATGTTAGGGCTGTCAAAGTTGAAGTGATAACGCATTAACGCAAATTTGTTTTAACGGCACTAATTTCTTTAACGCATTAACACAACTTGATTTTTAGGTTGTGGCGGACTCTGTGGCGGAGTTTTAAAGCTAGAGTGAAGATACTTGCATCATATGAAACTAGAAAAACCTAAGGAATCCATTTTCTATGTCATACTAGCTTGTTGCAAAGGAGGCTGAATAACGCTCCAAACTTGCGCTAAATTTTGGTGAGGGAAAACTGGCATAGACAAAATGTGTGATTAATTGTTATTAACTTAATCAAATATTTGAATTGATTGACAGCCCTCCTATAGGTATGTGTGTGTTTGCCTCAAGAAAGTTTAAAATGGTTATAGTTAGATAAGAGTAAAAAGTGTTGACCTGGTTTGCTCTGAAAGGGAAAAAGTTGTAATCATACTTGAAGGATCTCAGTCTCAAATTTGCAATCAGAAGATAAAGCAATGCCAGTGTGGTTTGTAATGCGTCATGCTTGCCTCAACCCACTCATTTGTGGAGAGCGTGGTGCACTCGGGGCCAACCAGAGATGTGTCAACTGAAACCTAGACACAACCTCAGAGATCTGATGGGGCCCGCTATCTCTGCTTGCTCTTACTCGCCTTGCCTCGGCTCTTTCTCACTGCCTCTCTCACTCTTTTTTTTTCTAATCAGGTGAGATTTTATCAGGCGCCCTCTGTCAGTAACCGCTATCGGTTGTGAAATTTCAGAAGGCGAAGCGTGTGGGAACCACAGTATCAGTTGTGCTCATCTCGCCCAGCACCTTTACAGACGCGCGGGCGGTTTCTGAAAAGGCGAGAAAAGCTTCACAAAGAGCGTATCGGAGGCCGGTTTAACACAAACTGACAGTGGAAATATTTCATACAGTGTTCAGCCTCTTCTCTCTGCTTCCTCCCTGTTCTGTGCTTGTTTTCTTTGTGCAGACTGTACTGGCTCATTGCAAGATCGATTTACAAAAACAAGAAATAACATTTTGGGGAGAGGCCTCCATTTGCATGAATCTGCTGAGCAGATACGGAGAGATGTGAGAGGCGATAGTCTGCTGGCTTAGAAATCCCTATCAATCAGACCTTTCTTAGCCATGAATACAAACACCTGAGGGACAAAAAATGGAGCTGAATGACGGCCTCTCCCCGTGGGCCCACATTATGTGCACCATTCATTGCCAGTATATTCTTCCACAAACTGATGCTCTACATTCAATATCACCATCAAAGTTAATTCTTCGCTCTTACAATTGAGCTGGCTTATTGAATTTCAGGGTTCCGATAAATACAGCACGAGCTCCCAGCACTGATGCGCGCTAACACAAAGTAATCCCCTGGGTGCTACTGAGATGCACTTTCTCAGTGAGCAGAAAGGTAATCCAGCTGAGAAGTGGGGTTGAATCTCAGCATGAGCTGGTAAAGTGTGGGTGGGGAAACGTATTTCATTTGTGCCACAGAGGTGCCACGTATCCTGATGACTTTAATTGTGACGGCTGACTGACTGATTCAAAGCCCTGGAACAGTAACAATGTTTGATTTCCTCATTCGCAGGATTGTCTTTTAAAGGTAAGGGATCGTTTGTGACTTAGACTTTCAAGTACTAATTTCTAATAGGTGATCTGTTCTTGTCCTCCTGATCCCTAGAGGTGCTGCCGTCTCTTTTCTTTCCTCCTTCCAAATGCATTAGCATAGCTAGCAGTGCGGGGGCGTCGGTGGCTCCATCAGTAATGTCATGGGCACTTTAACATGATGAAGCACGCCGCGGCCCCGCTGGCATGAATAATTCACATTACCACGCGCCCAGAGAGAGACAGAGAGAGAGAGAAGGAGAGGGATTGACTTTGCAACAATGAATTGTGGGAACAGATGTGTGATTTTTAAGGCACGCGGGCCTCTGTTTTGGGTGAGCGAGCAATTTTAATTCAATTTGATATTTCTCTTTTAAAGTGAGGCGAGACCTTGAGCTAGGCCGCGGAAAATGAATAAGAGGGGGGGAGGGATCAGAAGAGGGAGCCGTGGCTATGGGGTGGGAGGGGGAGGGGTGGAGGTCTTCCTCGCCATCCATCACAGTGGCACTTCAATGATTGTCAAATAAGTAGCCCTGTCCAAACCCATCTTTTATCATTATGTATGAATGAATCTATCTGGGGATCACATCATCCAGCACATGGGAGGGCTCCATCTCATATACATGATAGGGAGACGATATGGAAATGGGATACATGATAGCAGAATGGCTCGGATGGGGAGATGGATTCACATCGTTGGCTGGGAGAATGGACCACTATTTGATCCGAGTACTCTGTCTATCCCGTCAGTCGCTGAAATAGAAAATGTACAAGCTACTGCTCCCATTACAATAGGCACAGTCTCTCTGAACGCAACGCAACGCATTATTTCGTTGTCTAGTAATACCTGCAGAATAGCTCCTCAAGTGGCACTGACAAATCTCTCTCTTAGCAAAAACATGTTCCATTAAAAGTCTCGGAAATACTTAACAGAATATTTTCCATGCTTCCGATGCTTTGAGGTTTAGGCGGTTCAACACATAGCACCTCTAGGCCCTTGGCTCCAAAGCTGACGTGAGAACTTTGACGTAAATAATTCAGCAAAAGGTGGGTGAGAACTCGTGGCACTAGATTAAGGAGGCTGCGTTCGCAAAAGCTGCTCTCAATCCATTTCCAAATTGTCACGGGGCCTTCTAAGAGGCAAAACAAACCCACCTTAATCTCTGCTAATCATACTTAAGCATGAATGTTTCATGTGGAAATGTCTGGTTACAATTTAGAGGCTTTTTCCTCATTCCGGGGGTAACCCTGTTACAATCCAGAAATCCTTTTGGCCACAACAAAGACGAAATGCGCTGCAGAGACATCAGATGCGGTGCAGTGCACACAGCATGTAAGTAGGAGGAAGCAAAATCCCACATTACAGACACCATGTTTGTTGACTACATGAAGCACTGCGGATAATGAATTCAGGCTGCCAAATTTCAAGATGTGCCAAAAGATAAAGCTGTTATAAACAGGGAAAAAAACAACAAGGATAACATCAGTGATTGGTCGTGATTAACATCAGCCTTCTTACGTGTGTCTCAGAAATTCAAATTACAAGCCTGGTGCAGGCAATGCCAGGGACCGACCTAATATTATTATTATTCGAGACGGAGCATAACCCAACGGCGGGATGATTACATTTGACTTGCAATGATTTCCCCCCCTGCATGAGAAAACAACAGCTTGGAAAAACTAATAGACGTATTCCCCAAAGTAGCTTTGTTGCTCCTGCCTCGCTTTAAATAAATCTCATCACCGCGGTGAAAAATGTTTTGATTTCTCCAGCATTTAGAGAGCGGAGATAAAAGTCCGACCCATCTGTCCCTCAACTTTGCGGGGTGCGGTGCAGCGGAGGAAAGGATTTATCACACACAGCACGGTAAAGTGCATCTGCATCCGCCACACTGCTCCCACTCGCATCATTATCCTCATCGCCTATCACTTCCCCAGCTGAGCCCCCTTTTGGAAACAGGGGCTGACACATCGGCGGCGGGTAAACACCTTTAAAAGGATCTGACGCCCCGTAATGGAAGAGAAAACACTTCCGTATTGTTGGGGACCCATGGCGCTGTGCTGGGCTTATGGAGGAGTAAGCCATTGTCTGGTGTCACCTAATTGGATCAAGTTGGTGTGGAGAACAGATGTGTATGGCTGGCGGAGGTAAACACTGGACCACAAGATGCCAGGGCTGAAATTGCTTTGAAAATCGTTTCTGCCTCCACAGAACGAGTGAGAATAGCAGAGAAATATACAGTATAAAAGAACATTTGTGGCGCAGCCTGAAAAGTAATAAACACTTTCCCTTTGGTGAGCATTCAAAAAAGGTCCCAATTTTCTTTTGTTCATCCAAGGGCCCAGCCATACATCTGTGTGAAAGGGAATGTGTGGTGCACAGAGATTCAGAGCCAGGCTCAGGCAGTTAGCATGGCAGTGCTCGCAGCACAAGTGATGATCCTTGGCAGAGGACAAATTATACCTTGGAAACCGAGTATCGCTGATCTAATTAAGAGCTGGCAAAAGGTGTCATCGGGGTCTGACAGATTTCAGCCCCGAGTCTGTTCTGCTTGCAGTGAGCTGCCGCAAAAGTGAGAAACATCGGCATAAACAAAGAGAGATGAAGAGAGACACGGAGAGACAAGGAAGCACTATTTCCAATCAAGCATCTGCCTCCCCTCCGACACAGCTCGATTTAACCTTGAAGAGTAATGAGATCTGACTTGCTTAAATGTTAGCATTCTTAAATCATCAGGAAGTGCCTCCAAGGAGCCGATAATCACTGTGCCAAATTGCTGCGCTCGCTAATTTCATTTCTCCCTAGCATTTGCTTGCAGTTAGTGTCGATTATTCAAGAACAGGCATTTAATGCTGCCAGGTCCCAGGGGTGTTACATTAAAATGTAATAACTTGCAACATAAATGAAAACAAAAACCATTACTTTCTTTCCCCCCGCAACTTTCTCCCCTCCTCCCTTTTCCTCCGCCACCTCTCTCCCTTCCTCCCTCCTCAATCTCGCTCCACTCCCTCCCTCCATGGTGGGAGTTCGAATCTAATTCTCAGCCCATCTGGCAGGCGTAATGAAGGCGGGCCGGGCTCGCGGTGCCCTGCTGCCATGGCTCGGTGGAGCAGGAGGCTAGCTGGCAGATTGGGCCGGGATGAGTGGAGGGGAGTCGGGGAACCTGCTGAGTGAGTAAGCCAGCCCAGTTAATCTCCCATGTGCCCCGGCGTGATCGGGGCCAAGGCCAGCCACACGCTGAGGGCACAGTGGATGGGGTCTGGAGCGTGGATGGTCGTGGGCAGAAGACTGGTGGGTGAGTCTGGCGTTCATTAACATTTCCTGGCATTTAGCTGACTCTTCCATCCAAAGCGACTTTCAATGAGTGGAACAGTGAAATAACCTTCGTTTTGAAGACAGCTACAAACATTA